>NW_009915585.1:101191-111724 GCF_000696875.1 Nestor notabilis | reverse complement strand
GCACGCCGCCCCCCCCCCCCCCGTGCCCAGCCTGTTCCAATGCCTGAGCACCCTCTCTGTGAAGCAATTGTTCCTAATATACACCCTAAACCTCCCCTGGTGCAGCTTGAGGCCATTGCCTCTTGTCCTATCGCATGCAACTTGGGAGAAGAGACCTACCCCCATGTTAGTACAACCCCCTTTCAGAAATGTAGTTGTAGAGGCCGATAAGGTACCCCTTGAGCCTTCTTTTCTCCAGACTAACACCCCCCCAACCCAGTTCTCTCAGCCATTCCTCATTGTCTCTCTTGTAGTGAGGGGCCCAGAACTGAACACAGGATTCGAGGTGCAGCCTCACCAGTGCCCAGTGCAGGGGGACAACCACTGCCCTGGTGCTGCCGCCACACTGGTGCTGGTACAGGCCAGGATGCTGTTGTCCTTCTTGGCTGCCTGGGCACAAGCTGCTCATGTTCAGCTCCATCAATCAGCACCACCAGATCCTTTTCCATGAGCAGCTTTCCAGCCACTGTTCCCTAAGCCTGGAGCATTGCGTGGGGTTGTTGTGGCCCAAGTGAAGGACTCAGCTCTTTGGCTTGTTGAACCTCATACCACTGGGCACAGCCCATTGATCCAGCCTGTAGAGGAAGCCTTGGCTGTTTGGATAAGAAAATGACTGAAGGCAGTGAGCAAGAGAGCTCTTACTATCCCTGAATGCCTGGTCCCTCACCACTGCTGTGCTGCCAAAGCTTGTTGCTGGCCTGCCTCTTTCTGTCTCTGATATTCTAGCACAGACACCATGTCCAACATATGTAAGAGACAGCCTTTGGACAATCATTTACCATGTCTCTAGACTTCATTAAGCAGAAACTAGCCCAAAGTACTAGTGAATGGACTATAATCAGGGCCTTTCCAGACCTTGAAACTCAAGGCAGTAGCATAGTTGGCAAGTCCAGCTTTCTTATGATCTCTCAAAAGCCCAAAGGATTCTGATACTTTAAAGGCCAACCTCCACCACAGTTGAATCCACTTTCTGGCACAACCTTAACAAAGAGGTGTGTGAGAAGGTCCTTGCCAAAAGGTCATCCCTTTCAGGCATGGTTTCCCCAGCAGGACTAATGACTTAAGGTCTTCCGCTGAGGTTTAGGATTGTAGAGATCATTATTATATATTATTATAGGGGTTTAAACCTTATTTTGAGAGTCTTTCTTGCTTTCCACCCATGCCTAATATGGTGAAGACAGATTTATGTTATTATCTTTCAAACCCTCTCTGCTCAGAAGGAATTAAGATTTACATCTTCTACTGCCCCCCTTGAAGAAGGTGGAGTGAACATCAAAACATCCAAGTAGTTGAAAGTATGACTGAAGCTAATAAAACCGCATTCTCTTGAAGCAATCCTTGTTACTGAGCTCATTGCATGAGAAATACTACTGTAACCTGCCAGCCTTCAGCTCAGTTGTACTGATGTTGTGCAGTTCACTGATTAGAAACAATACTAGATGCACTTATGATAAACTCTTTGTTGGACCTCTAATCTCTGTATGGCTATGCTCATTTGAAATGTGAAAGCAGACTACGTGCTGTGCAGCACTATACATCTCAGTTAGGTAATAACTAAAATGCCAAAGAAAAGATCATGACAATAATAATAATGATGATGATGCTGATAAAAAGAAAATGATGTAATTGGAAAATCTTTTGTGTTACCTTTGCTTAGCCTGAGCAATTCAGAGAAAAACTCCCAGTTCCCAAATGTTGGATTGGGAAAGAATCTCACAAACAGCAAAACTAGAGGTGGAATTATAATTTATTTAATAATGGAGTTGCTTTGGGGGAGGGGGGAAGAAGAGGAGACACTTCAGATCTGAAGCATTAAAAGTGCCTGAAGCACAGAGTGAATGACATGATGATAATGTGGAGCTCTGGGTTTGACTCTTCAGAGGTGTAAGGGGACTAAACACTTGCTGTTTCAGCCATTTATAAAAGCATCCTGGTTTCTTCCTGAATGTTTCCCAAATGCCACAATTTTAATCCTAATTCAGAAAGAATTTAACTGTTTTCCAGATAAAAACCTAATGAAAGCTTTTCTGCTGACTTTATTAGGATTTTGAAAGAAACCCAAAAGATAATATGCTCTAACCAGTATATTTTCTGGTTCGCTCTTTTAGTAGTAACACTGCTCTCCCTGAACACTGCAGGATGATCTGGGACTTCATCCAGCTCATGCTGAAGTCTTTCCACTCAAATAGAACCCTCAGTGAAAAAAAATTAGAGGTGATTACTGTGTAAATACAACACATTGTCTGTTATGGGCCTTTCAGTGACTCTTGTGTTTGTTCCAAAGCCTGGTGCAGGATACTTAGCAGAACTCCACAGTATAACAGGCCTCGGTTTGAATTTTGCAGATTTTTATTATTTTTTTTAATATAAAAAAAGCAACAGGAAATATATGAAAATGCAGGCCATGTCAACATAGTTCAATTTCTCAACGTGTCATCTTGTCTCCGTTCTAACTGGAAGAGCCTGAAGAAGGCCCTATGGCCAACTTGTCAGCTCTAATCTCCCCTTCCACTCTTAGCGGATATTTTATTAACACTTTTAAAGACTGTTTTTTATTTATTTTGCAGTCTACATGCTGAGGCAGAAGCCAGTTTGTTTCTCTTCATCTTTCTCTCTTCTTGTTCTCTGCTGCTTGAGAGAGGTTGGCTCTTCTGCCATCGGAGTCCACAAATCACAGCAAAAGGGATCGTTGCAGTTTTCATAAATGTGGTGTTACTTGAAAATTATAGACTGCAAGTGCTTATTGCAGTCCTGTGCGATGGCTTTAAATTGGGCCCTGTATCTTTCTGGTGACAGTCATTCCCGCAACAGGCCTTTTAAGAAATTGGAAGGGAAATTAAACAAGAGCAAGGGGTAGCTTTCCTTTTATCTTTGACATGCCTTCCTGAAATCCTTATCTATTATATTCAGGCAGAGATGTTACTGAAATGGTGGTGGATTTAAATGTTGTCTATTTCTGAAGCTATAGACTGCTGATCCTGCAGGGTCTTTGGTGTAGATCTGTTGACAGGGTCTAGATATATGTGAAATTTTATGAATGATGAAGCAGGATGACACAGCACCAATGGAACGTGTTATTTCTCTATATTCACAGTTCATTCATTTATAAATGAGCTTTCTCAAGCCCGTTTAAAAGGACTGAGCTGAATGTGCTGTGGCTATAGTCAGGAAATGGTTTGCAGAGACGATTGAGGGGTCAGTAAAAGAAGGCCACATGGTGACTTTATTTCTCTTGTGCAGGAGGTAAAGGTAAATGAACTGAATGCTCTGTTGTCCCCTTGGTTGGCTATCTGGACCACAGATGCAGGCATGCAGGAGTAAACAAGTCTACCTGCTTGGTTGCCCATTCCTTGCATTATGGACATAGAGGCAAGGAAAATCATGATTATCTGCTTGTTTGATTCATTGGCTTTATTGCCTGAGCCAGTGCATAGGATGGTAGGTAGTGCACAGAACTAATAATCCCACCTTCCCATCTTGTATGAGGAAAGGAACTACAAATGCAAGGTGCGTTTCTGAGACTTGATGCCTTCTTGAGGTGATGCATCTTACTCACCACCCTATGTGCTGGGATGTGCCCAGTCCTAATCCAGCCCTGCAGTCCTGGCCTTCCTTCAAGTTTGGTTTGATGGGAAGGGCTCCTCACCTAACCTTACCTTTCTCTTCACCACAGAACTTGCCTGAAATGAACTCTGTGTTGACACTCACGCAGGCGAAATGTCTCTGTCTGGAAAGACCTCTTTATATCTGTTCTACAGAAGAAGAACACATGTTAATTCTGGCTATGGCAGATGCTCTAAGCCCACACCTCTGACACACCCATTATAAAGAGAGTTTAAACAAGCACTTACCCCTAAGGGTGGGAGGGATGCTTGGTTTTATCACCTTACCACACCCTAGATGCAGTCCTGGTTTCCTCCAGGCCCTGTTAGAGCAACCAGGTTCTTTCCCTGTGTGCGGTAAGTGGCCTCCGTGCTGGCGTTTGTGTCACTTAGCAGTCTCCTGCTCCATTAACACTCCCTGCTGCAAGAAGAGAGGCAGGTACAACTTGCGCAGGCTGGAGAGAATCAGTGCTATGAATATATCTAATGACGGACTTAACACTCTCATGCATCTCAATCCAAAACATCAACCTGACCTTGAAACACCTGTGCCTGTGCGGCGTTCCTGGCACTAGCGCCAATGGAACAATGCCGTACCTAAACTGCAGCATGACAAACCCTCAGACACGCCTGGTGGGAACTGGCACAGGTCCGTGGTTGTACTCACTGCTCTGTCAGGGCAAAGCCTTTCTCACTCACTGTGCCATGTTTAAAGGGGCATGAGCAAATTAAAAGGCACAGTTAAAAGTGCTGGTTTCCTTATCTTTATTAGTTTTGCTTTTAGTTGTTCTGAATGATAGATCCCAAGAAACCCAGATTTGTTTTTGATCTTTAATACCACATGTTTACTTTTCAGTAGGCTCCAAATAGGAAAAACCTGCAACTCATTTTCACTTTTCTCTGTCCCCTTATTTGTTTTCATGTATGAGCACACTGCTGCAATGTTCAGGCTGTAGAGGATGCCAAGGAAAATTGAAGTCTAAACCAAGAAGCTGTTTTCACTGGAATTTAGAAAAATGAAGAAAGCTTTCTGTTGCTCATTTCATTTTTAATAAATCTAAATTTTGGGTCAACTTAACCTGACAGCATTTATCTAAACAAGAATGCAACAGTTATGGGAATAAGAGCTGAATCTTAAATCAGAGGAGGAGGAGACTTTGGTTCATGTTTCACTAGGAAAAAGGAAGGCATCTAAAGCAAGAGGATTTGAAGGCCTTGCCCTGTTCCCACTGAAGTGGGCATAAATTTTATCTCAGCCCCTTCAATGGAAGTAGAATCAGACTCTAAATTAGTGGTTCTGCATTACTTTATAGCTCTTACTCAAATCTAGTGCTTCTAGCTAACTTCAGTTTTTAGCTGGAAAGCTAATCGGAGGGGTTATTTGGAGTTGCCTTAAACCTATATGCTGCTAAATGATTTACTGGATATTTAGATACCTATAATCCTGGAATTAGACCTACTGGGATATAAATCCCTGAAGCTCACAAGCAGTTAAATAAGGACTAAAAGGAAAAAGAAAAACCCATCTAATCCTTTCCATGCTAAGGCATATAATAGCACAAAATTGGAAAAATCCATCTTCCACACCAAAAAAAGAGTGATTACAAATGAAGGCAAGAACATTATCCAAAAATATTAGGAGCTGGAGAAGTACTATGGTCAAATAGAGCAACAAACAATTCCTGAAAGAAAGGGAAACTATATAAATATTCGTGTATGTGTTTTAAAGGGTCTGCACTGACTCTAAGTAGGGTTCCTTTTTTATGCACTTTTATCAAAACTCTCAGTGAACCTAATTCCATACTTTTATTTCAGAGTTTTCCTTTTTTCCTCCAAAACCTACTGTGGGCAGAAGAAAACTGCTTCAGGATTTTAGTGGTCCAAGAACCAAATCCTGTTAGTATCCTTATTGCTCTGTGTTTTCCACTCCAGGTGGGATGATAATACAGTTCTCACATATAGTCAAACTCGTGAGCAAGATCCACAGTTCTGATTGCATTTTGCAGGCGATGAACTGATCACATATGATTTCAGAGGTAAATACAACTCTGTGTGAGCCAGAAAACCTGATTTTGAAGGACCTCAGTGTGATTCAGTGCTATTGATACAAAATGCTGCATGCTGCTGAAGAAAAGAAGAAAGTTTAAGCTCATAGAATGGTCTTTTGCACAGCTGTTGCTGAAAGGGGGCAAATGATGTTCATTTGATAGAGTGTGTGAGGCAACATGCATGGCAGTATCTCTTGGAACAAGGGTTATTGTATTCACTGCAGTTGTTCTGTGGGAAAGGAAATAATACGCTTCCATCCTAATTCGTGAAGTGTTCCTGGAAGAGCCAACTGAATGAACTGACTGTGGTACTTCAGTACATCGCCTGGTCATTCTGAAACTGATTTCAGAAATATTTCATGTGTGTCAGGTGGGCCGATGGGGGAGAGAAGGAATCTAAGAACAATTGATTCTACCCATGCTTTTGCTGTATAACCTTGTCACCTTAATATTGCAGGAGTCTGGCTGCATCCTGCTGTCCTGATGCTACGTAATGAGAAGCAATTCCCTCAGTGAGGTGACTTGCATGTGAATAGTGACAAATACTGCAAGATCTGGCCCTGCACTGCTACTGTATGTGTGTAATTTTGTACAAATAGTGATACTTATGTGCAACCGGTGGATGTATTACTTTGATCATTTAACAAAACGAGCAGAGGCAGGTAATTAATTGTGGCTAGTAAGTGTTTGCCCAGTATTCACAAGTAGGAGCGGATCATGGTTATTCTGCCTCTGGGGTTAACTTTGCATAATTTCCTTTGTTTGGTAACATAATGTGCATTCCAGACGCCGGGGAAGAGTCATATAATCCCTTTATGGTGGAATCTGTGTGTTTACTAATACCCACGTACACTTTGTGTGAATGTATTTGCGGCCAGTTTCTGCCCACTGACCTGGGTTGTGTATGCATGCAGGAGGAGCAGTGGGCACCTGCCCATTTTGGGAGTCAGTGAGAAGCCTTGGCCAAATGTGGTATGCTAAAATCATGCACTTCCCAAGCGGCTCCAAATCTCAAGGCAATTTCATGTGTTTTGCCTTTCAACAGATGATTTATGTTACTGAGTTGTGGAGTCAGTGTTTCCCGTGATAATTTCAATAGACATTATTTAAATGGAGAAGGTTTCTGGGTTCACAGACCAGAGGTTCTCACGTACCATGCTGCAAGGTGCATGTCCTCCTACACTGGCGCCTTAGCGTTATTCATTACAGACTGGCTATTTGGTGAGCCTGGAGGATATGTAGCAAAGCCACCACTGACTCCAGCCCCTCTGAAACTTGCTGATAGGTCAAAAAAGCTTTCTTTGAGGTTTTTTCCTTGGAGATTGACATTTTAAGTGCTGTTCCAACAAATACCAATAAGAGCAAAAGCAGATAAATGTTAAGCTTCCCTTGCATTCCACAAGAGGTCCCAGCTGGTCTTTCTCTTCCAGCAGCAACCCTGGGGCAGAAGGCAATGCTTTTTATTTCTTCTCACTATATGCAAAACGAAACCTTAATAAGGCTTGACATAGCCATTCTTGTCCATGTGTACTGCAGGGGGTTTTCCCTAAAAAGTCACACAGGGTGCAGGGTGGCCTAAGCACTTTGGCTGAAATTGTATGAAAAGTTTTATCACAGGGCTTTGCACATGGGTGAATCTCAACTATAGTTTCTGTTTCATCTATATTACTGAGTTTTAAGGCCAGCAGGAACCATTTAAATCATCTTGGCTGACTCCATAAGCCAGAGGATTGTACTTAGTGATTTCTTCATTGAGCTTATGGTGGAGCTGGAGCATGTAGTTTAGAAATACATTAAACCTTGATTTAAAAACTCAAGTGACAGGGAGTTTGCCCTGGATAGTTTACCACTCATCCTGGCTTGTTCTTGTGGATCAATTATTTGACTTACAGAATTTAGGCTGGACAAGGAAAGGAAGCAAAATATAGTGGTGTCTCCATCCACAATCCCCTTATTACCTGAGATGAGACTAAGAATTACATATATTGAGATTTATTTTTTACAAATCAGTTCACAAGTATTTTCAAGATTTCAAAGAAATAGCACATTAAAACAAGACACCCTGAGAACTGGAGCTTTTCCTCTAAAATATTTGTAGTGAAGTTCCTATATGTTATAAAAAACATAATTTTTCTGGCAGTTGAAGATTTTATTTATAAACTTAAAGGCTTGATTCTGGGAAATAGTGAAGTTGAAAAAAATGTATACTGTTTAGCAAGCCAACATAGAACTAAAAGTTGACAATTTGCTTTCAAAGAAAGAAAAATGTGTATTGTGTGTGCTGAGAAGTTATCTTGATCTATGCTGGTTGTGCTGCAGTCAACCTCTGCCTAGTTAGACCTCTAGCTTTGTTATCCAGTCAAACCCTTGTGATCTTGTCCTTCTGAAGGTTTGTTGAGCCCATTGCACTCATCTATGTTGACAAATCACATCCCAATATTCAGATTTCATGCCTCGCCTTGCGCTTGTTTGCTCATCATGGGCATCCATGGCACAAGCTGTAGAACAGTGGTCTCAGCCTTTTCTGACCCCTTGGCAAGTGTCTTGACAAGGAGCAACCTGCAGCCAATGTGGGAGCATTTCCTTTGATCACAGGGTGTGCTGAAGGGCTCTTCAGGTGGCATGCTGGTCCTGGGCCACGAGAGCAAGTCTGTGCTCTCACTGCTAGTCATCTTTCAACTGTACAAACAGGGGCAGGGTACCAGAAAGTTCTGCAACATTCAGTAAGTCCAGGTTAAGGTCCTGTGATAATGAATTAGAGGTTGTTTCTGGCAACAATAATTTTCTTACTCTATAAATGTCTTATCAAGGTTCAGAAGGGAAGCCTATACAAACAAGCGTGGGGAAGAAACCTTATCAGCTGGAGCCCAAATTAATACTTGCCCATTTATTTAAGACCATCGTTGTGGTTGAGAAGGATAATTGCGGTAATAGTAATTGATTAGCCATTAATATCTGTAACAGCTGTTAAGGCGTGGTGAACTTATAAGTGGGATAACTGGTATAGAACTGTCAAGTGCCATTTGACTTCCACAAACCTTAAGGAGCTGCCACGAGGTAGTCAGGAGCACAAGAGTGTTATGCAGGTGCTGCTACTGTACCTGTACGACGTGCAGAGCCTGTAAAATAGAGGTCAGGTAGCAAGCGGTTTCCTGAATCTCTTCTGTATCAAATCGTAGAAATCATAGAAAAATCGGAAATGTTCTGAAAAAATTACCAGGCTCCTTTTTAAGTGGCTCAATTGTAATGATTTCTTTGAGAATTTTAAGCCTCTGCTCTGCTTTTTTAGTCCAGTTTTTGCTAAATGAAAATTTCTTTCCTTCTGAAAAATGGAACATCTTTGGACTACCCCAACTTGAACTGGATTCAAGTGTCTTGGTGTTGCATTTGGCAAGAAATAAAAGAAAAATATTACATCCTTTGTTGGTTTATCCATCACCTAAATATGCAATATTTCAATATATAGCTGATATTGGGACTATAATGTTTCTGTATCTTTAATAATGAACATTTTATGTAGGGTACTTGCCTTTAAAATGTTGTCATTTACTAATACAATTGTTCTCTATGCTTGTATTAGAGAATATCTGAATCACCACATGATACTAATTTACTTTTAATGATATGTAAATGTCAATATAGTACATACATACATATGTACACAAAGAAGTCTCTAGGACAGAAAAACACACTGACCATAGCTGACTGGTAATAGTGAGAATAGTCTTCATGTGGAAATAAGAAATCACAAGGAAAAATCCCTTTCCCCTGTGTTGAATTTCAGGATTGATGTATGTCTTAGATTATGTAGGAACAAGATTTCGTTGCATCTGAAAATGTTCACTGCTGGCAATAGATAGCTTTATCCTTAAGTTCCACAACAAAAGTCCCATTGACACTATAGGGAACATGATTCTACCCAGTATGTGTTGGTCTGTGAGATATACAGTGCAGCTATGCTGCAGGTGTGATTCTCTCTGACCCATTCAGATGACAGTAAGTGAGAACTTTCTCAAGGCTCCAATTATTTCCATCTGGTAAAGGAAGGATGCACTTCACACAGGTGTCTACTGGCCTTTTCAACTCTAAATGGCTAATCTCCAACTGGCTCAATGGTGGGACTATTCACACAGGAAGGGGAAACATCCCTGCGTGCACACTTCCTTTCACAGCTAATCCTCATGCCATGAAGAACCTGTATGAGATATTTCATCATGCCTCAGATTCAATTGTTTATTTAGAGAAAAAGTTTGATGCAGATATAATTGCTGCCCACTTTATCTTAAACAGCCTGGATGAGCTGGCCATCATTTGCCCTGAACTGTGAAATCAGTGGTCCCGGAGCCATGTCCTCTGGTTTTTAATTTTTAGCTGAAAAAAGCCCCAGAATGCTCTAGTTTTGTATCTCAGTTTTTTTTTTTACTTTCATTTATTTTTTTCCTAACAGGGACAACTCTTAAGCACAGGTGGCTGCTGTGGTTCTTTATTTGTGCTGATAGCTATTGACCTGCCAACTGCCTATTCTCTTGGTAATAGTAAACAGGTTCATAATGGTTAAGCTTCTTTCCATTTAAATTCTGTAGTCCAAAAATAATCTAGTATTTTATTAGCCAGGGAACATATTATTAAACACATACATCATTCTTACCAGACTGTACCTCTGTAAACCTAAGTAGTTTTAAGTCAATATTTTAGGTTTTGTTGGTTTTTTCTTTAAAAAAATTTGGGGATAGGACTCCAAACAATGGAAATTAAAAAGTGAATTGAGTGACTGGTATGTATGTAGAAGGCCTGAGAGCTAGAAGCTATACACAGTTTTGACAGTGTGTTTGAAACTACATGAG
>NW_009915585.1:84505-97005 GCF_000696875.1 Nestor notabilis | reverse complement strand
AGTCATGTGACGCACAATCTGTGTCAGCCAGAACCATTTCTTGTTTATCTTGAGAGATTGACAGGATCTTCTCACCAATAATTATTAGCTAAACTCTTCAGAATTTAATTTCACATACAATCACAAACACAGCCAGCAGGGAAAGGAAAAAGAAGGGTGATATCAAACAAAGTATTTGCTGTCAATGAATGAGAATGCATTTTCAATTTCTGCCATGCTGCCATTCTAATGTTTCCCTGAGTACCCTGGAAGTATCAGGATGAGATTCACACACTCACACAAAGCCCAATTAAAGAGGCTTCATGCAGAGCTTTTGCACAGAAGACTGAATTAACTCTTGTGCTCTTGTGTATACATGATGTGTGAGCAAAGGGAGGGAGGAAGGGCTGCAGCAGGATGCTTATGTTGTAGTAGTCCCCAAAGCAAGCTGGGACAACATTTCCAGGAGTTTCTGTCCACACATTCCAGGGGCTTTGTCATGGATTACTCTATTACTCTACACCAGATCTTCTGTGTGATGTCCTGTTTAGGTCTGGAGGTGAATAGATTGCTTCTTGGAGGGGTAAAGACGTCTGACATCCCCCACTTCTAGCCCAACTGTCACTGCAGGTGAAAATAGCAATACGTATCACTGTAAAAGTGCCCTTAGGTGAATTATTCTTACTAAGATCCCTGTGCAGTGGTGGGTTAATGCAGCCTCTCCGTTTTGTGAAAACAGAATGTTGAAGTGACTTGACCAGCATCTAGGGAGATGCAGATGGGAATAAATCCCTTTTGGACTTGAACACCCTTCCTTGCTAAGTGCTTTTTCCTGTAGTATGGGCAGTCACTGTATTGCCAGCCACATGGCATTCATCTGTTCCTCTCTAACTTGTTCACTCTGCCACTAAGACTCTTGATCCATATTGCCTTTTCCACAGAATCATTTTTTCTACACAAACTGTGTCTGTTACACAAAGTAGTTTCTTCATCTACTTTGAGGCTACCAGAGAATTTAATCTTTAGCATCCTGATGAGAGGTTTTACAGCATTGCTGTCGGTACATCTTTGACAAGGATCTCTTACAAACTTTGGCAGAGGAAGCATAACTTCTGTATCTACCCCTAAATCTAGTTTGGTTCAGTTGAACCACAGACTCCTTATTTTTGATACTTAGCCTTGACTCTGTGCACCTGTGTGCAGGATCACTGCAGCAGCTTCCTGCCTGTCATCAGATGTCATCTTTACAGGCAATTAGACGCACACTTAACGCTTGTCTGTGGTGATGATTGCTATCCCTCCTGCTGGAGTCACCACCTTCACAGCTGGTTTACAGTAACAGATCACACCAGTGCTCCAGCTCACTTCAGTGTGAGGTCTACAGATCTAACCTGTCTTCTTCAGTGGTGGTTCAAGAAGAGTGGTGTGGTGTTAGTCATTCGGAGTGTTACTCACAGGGGCTTGGGCTAAGGCCAACCACTCAATTCAGATGATTGGCTGAGCAAGAAAAATGCCATTGATGTTGAGCTTGTCATAAATTCTCAGCCCCTGTCCCTCTGCCACCAGCTGTCCAGACTAGCCTTCTAAAGATAGATTATATCTGCATTCTGGTTGCTAAAGTTGTTTGGTGTTTTGTTATTTCAACTCTGTGGTCACAGAGGAGCAAGTTTCCCAGTGATTTGGCTTTCTCATCAGCCAAAGGCTCCACTCTGTGCTGTGTACTAACAAGGCTGGAGAACAAGGCTGTCTTTAAATGAAAAAGCCCTGCGTTTTCCTCCTTGCACTCATACAAGTTAAACATGACTTCTTGCTTCTGTCATTCATCCTATTAAGAAAACCCCAGACTGCCAAGTGCAACCTCATTTGCCAGTTTCCAGGGGATGGCAAGCATTTATGCCTGAATCATAAACCCTGAAGGAAGGGCCTTATCTGATGTGGTACACCAGGCTTAATGGGCTGGTATATGCAGCTGCATCACCTTGGGTAAGAACTTCAGCAAAGCCTCTTCTAACTAGCATGCCTGATGTTACATGCATTGTGCTGGAGGACACAGGTGTTTATATTTACAGACTTTGTACTTAAGTGGTTCCTCGGTGGTAGGATCTAATTGAGCAATATTCTAAACTGGTTTGATTCAGTCTGAAATCTCTGCAGCAAGATTTTGGATCAAATGTGGTATGACCAGTTACCATCTTCTGTCAGCCTTACTTATAGGATGGAAATGCATTAATGTGTCGATGATGTAAGAGTGAAGGAAGACTTTCTTCACTCGTAGACGTTACTGCTGAACAAGTTGTTCTGGTGATTTACCCAGAAAGCCCTAAGTGTCCTTATAGATGTAAAATTTCCTTTTTTGATTCCTTGAGCAGATGGAAGACTTAGATGGAAAGGAATAAAAACATAATTTGCCACAGCCCTCAATTAATCATAATCAAGTTTGTGCATGTTATACTCTACAAGGGTAACAACAGTGAAACACAAGGAGAAAAGGATGCTTTCCTCAGGCTATTCTGAAGACATAAAAGCAATAAAGCAGCATACTTCAAAATAATGTGGAGATATATGACTGTGCTAAATAAAAATGCTTCTTTAACATACTGTAAAAATAAAGATGTTTAGTTAGATTTATCATTCTTGTTACAAATGCAAATTCACCCCCTGGACTATGCCATTGGCTCTGAAAGCATCCAAGGCATGATTGGGGCCCACTGTTTTCTGTAATTACTTAGATGTAGTTTCATTTGTTAAAGAGCTAACTAGATTATTCCTTCTTTTTACTCCAAGGTGATATATGGGGCACTTTGATCCCACAGATACAGGTTTTTGACTTCTGGACTATATTTAAGCAATCTTTTAACTCGGTGTAGGGAGAGGAATGGTTTGCTTATTAGTTGGCATGAGTTGCATCCAAACTTGTGAAAAGACATCTTTTAAACTAGTTTTGCAAATAGCAACACATGTTAATTGAAAGCAACCCCACTCCCCAAGTCCTCACTTGATTGACTTGGGAACATTCAAAACCAGCGAGTTTCATTTCTGCAGCCTCATTCAACCATTGCAATGAGCAAATGAAACAATTGTTTTATTTGTAAGAGGAGATTATCCCTTGAAGGCAGATAGAAGGATACTGCCTACAGAACCCCATTTGCAGGCACAAAGAGCGCTTAGTCAATTTTTGGCAGTAATACTGAAGCTATTAGTTTTGGATATGAGTTCACTGATGTTCAGTGCTGTAGATTTCCAGTTAGTTCATGAAGGGCCTTTAAAATTACACACAGAGCTTCATTAATTGCCTTAGAAAAGAAGCAACAAATATCAGGCCTTTAAAATGTATGTGCACAGAATGGCCATTGATTCCAGTGAATATTCCCCACTGGAGGATTGATCCTGCATTCTGGGAAGGCAACCACACTTTCACCACTTGTTCTAGCAGGCACTGCCTCCTGTAGGATCGAGCCCAATTAGCTGCCATGTGGCTATCTGTCTGTCTATCTAGCCGTCTGATTATCTGTATACATGGTTTATATACACATGCTCGCACATGCATATATATAATTCTGATGAATTGTATTGAAAGTTAACAGCTATTGTTTTCACTCCAACTGGAGACCAACACAAGAGGTGATGATAGTCTTTCCAAAGAAAGAAATAGAAATCCAGCTTCATGGTCTTGAAGGGTTTTTTTTGTCCTTTCTCCATTTGATAGAGTAGTGCCTGAACATTTGTTCTACAACAAACTATCCATAAAGGAGAATTTCTTATACCTTCCTTGCAAACAGCATGATCCCTGATCACAAAAAATTGATTTATTTAAGTAAAAATAATGATCTTCTTTCTTTTCTCCAGCCCCAGCAGCAAAATCCCATGTAACCGCAATCAGCAAATTGATATACTTATCTTCTTTTGCCCTCCTTTCTTGAACCCAAACAATACCACCCTGATCTCCAAGTAATAAGAAAATGATTTATGCAAACAAAAATAATTATCTTTCTTTGCTCTCCACCCACTGACTGTATAATCTCAGCAGCTCCTTGCTTAACAAATTGAATTATTTAAATTAAACAAATGGTGATCTTTTGACCTCTGTAGAGCAGAGTGGCAGCCCCCTACCACTGCCACCACTTTACCCATATGCTTAGAAGGATGTGTTTTAAAATATAACAGTATTTCTAACTAACCTTGATACTTTATGATTACCTTAGCTCATGGGAGCTCTGTTACTGTGCCATGAAATTAGGACACATCTCCTCTGAAAAAATAATAAAAATAGGTTAAATAAGTTACCTTCCTCCATATTTTTTATGGCAGGGATAAATATTCATTTAATTTCCCTCTGCAGGAGGTAGCTGCATATGGTTTGTCTACACCCATCTCTATCACTGTGCTGCCCATAAGGTTCTTTGCAGGTAGATCTTTAAAGCATTTGGAAACTTGGTGCACAAGTATATGCTACTCCACCACCTCACCTGAAACACTGACAGAGCCATCTAGTGCCGGTGCTCTGTGACAAACACCAGTACCAGCTGATGGGTGAGATCATGAACTCCAAGGGTTTCAACTATTACAGAATCACAGAATTAACTGGGTTGGAAAAGACCTTTAAGATCATCAGGCCCAACCTGTACCCCAGGACTGCTTTATGCTTTAAGGATCTGTCAGACCACCATTTGTATAGCAGGGACTCTGGCCTGTCAGTAGCAAAACTTCGATAGGCAAGAGAAGAGGCAGAGTACTGCTTAAGAACCCTCGATGTGGACCTTTTTGTAAAAAGCCTCCACGTGAGGTAGTCCTGAAGGTGTATAAATACATTTATATGTATCATGTATGTGTAAATTTTTTACTGTGCTGGTTTTATTTAAGATTGTATTTTCTGAGCTGTCCAACCAGTATCTCTGTTTTGTGCAGCTGCTACTTAAACAGTCATTTTGGCATTATACAGAATTACATAATTATATGTGCTATAAGCAAAAGTGCAAATAGTCCCACTTAACACCTAATCATATGATATCTGTTGTGAAATGCTGGCGAAGGAGCCAGTAGATATGACTGTTACGTTGCTATTAGCTCTGGTTCTTTGGAGGCGAGTACGGGCTGCAGCTGGGATTTGGCATAGATGGAAGAGGGATTAAGTGATAGTGGGAGCCTGAGTGAAATGTATATAGAAACATTCTTTCCTCGACCAGTTTCTGTGGTGTGCAATACTCTGAGCAAGACACCGGTGTTAACCAGTCTGCCAGATTGTGAAATACTCTGGTTTTCTGCAGTTCATTCACACTGTGTGTCTGCTTTGCTTTCAGACCCCCTTGTGTTCTCTGACAGAAGGCAGTGACATGACACAAATGGTAGCATGAGGTTTTTGTGTTACATTCAATAGTTGATTATCCTGGATGCAACTCCTGAAAGGTTGCAAAGAGAGGTATGAGTGATTGGAGAGCATTAGTTCCTTCCAAAGCCAGAAAGTTTTCACTCCCTTGGATCCTTCCCCTTCAAGGTCTAGCAGTCCTTGTGACTCTCTGGAAATGAATGGGAAAATCATTGAGGTATTTTTTTTATTAACAATTAACTTTATTCTTTCTTTTTCAGTACTTTTAAGTGAGTTTTGTAATGTTGAACACTGAATTAGGAACCACCATGTGAAAAACTAGGTTGTGTCCATTTATATGATTGCCACAAACTTTCCATAGGAAATCCAAATGAAAGGGAAGAACCTTGCAAAAACTGGTCAAGAAGTTGCAAAGTAGAAATATAGATACGTCTGAAGGTTCTCAAATCCCACCTTTTTATTTTAAACATATTTTTTTATTCTTCCAAAAGCCACGTAATTAAGGTTTTTGTATCTGAACACATTTGGAGATAAGAGTCTCAAAATATACTTGGATATTTGATTAAGAAAATTCAATCTCATGGAGCTTTGGGCTCTGATCTTCACCTTGCATAACCTTTATTCCTGACTTGCAAGACTAAAAGTGAAGTGAGACTCAGGCTATATGATTATGCAAAAATGTTCCCATGAAAGAAAATAATCATCTTGCTCTGAAATTATATGTGTAAGATTATGGCTGGAGCCTTTTAAAAAAATTAGCCCTCTCTCTTGGCTTGCCAGAAAGGCAAGTATTTCTGCAGATGGCTTGGAATTAGTAGAACATGAAATAATGTCAATGGTACTGGTAAGAGGATTAAACAGCAGTTCTGACATTATTGAACAGTTTGCAGAGACCATATTAAACAGCCACATCAGTCCATGGGTCAGCCTTGCAGTTCCTCTGCTAAACAAACACAGATGTAGAGTTCCCTTTCATGGTCATCATTTCATGCCTTTGACATATGTTAGGCTCCTGGGACGAAATGGCATATTTACAGCCTGAAGATTAAAGATACTCCTTTTTAGATCATTAATGGACACTGATGTCTACATCGGTAGTAAAAGGAAAAAGTAGGAACTCAGGACACTGGGATGCAGTCCAGTGCAATATACCCATATAAGTGAGAAATTAAGTTTCTAAAAAGTTCCCTAATGAAATGTTGGGGGATTTTTCAAGTTGCTGACAAAAATTCTCATTAAGAATCCAGTAGGTTTTAAATCTCTTGTTCTTTTGGGTCAATCTTCTCTGTATTTTGCCAAAACTGTCTATGGAGTTGCAGTGGTTGAATTTCACAAGGCGAGAGCTGTTCAGCTCATGTCAGCACTGCCAGGCCTCTGTGCTTGTTCAAAGTTTGTGCAAATCTGCTGGGACTACGAATTGGCCAGAAGAAATTGAGGGAACAGTCTGTCTTAAAATATTCCTGTTCCTTTTCTATTCCAACAGAAACTTTGGCAGTTCCATAACATTTTCCTCAGTTTTTTGTTTGTCTGAAACCAGGAGTGTGAAATGAAGAAAATAAATAAAGCAACTCTGTGATAAGCAGGGGAAGGTTTATACACACATAATGTGTGTTCTTATGTGTGTGTAGGGAGGACATGGTGGGACAGAGTCTTCTTGTTTCTGTGAATGGTTTTGCCTGGCTCAATCCTGAAAACTTGTGCATTTTTCAAATACAGATAGAAATACAGAGCCATGTGTCGAGGTAGAGTCCCTGAATGTAAAGGTTGTTGACAAAGACTTCTTACAGAAAGGGGAAGATAAATCAGCTGATAAATTACAGAGCCTTTGGTTAATAATTGTTTCATATGATGCAAATTTTAAGAGAAATTGTCAGCATACAGCTGTTCCATGTGCAGCCACTTCTTCCTGCTAGAGGAAATAAACACGCAACCCGAGAGTGTAGCAATGAATTACATTCCACCTCAGAAATGCTTTAGCATGTTTTCAGGAGTGGCTGCCTGCTTCAGTGATGGATTATAACTTAGCATGGGATCCCACAGGCATGACAAAGTATTTATGTAGTGTTCTGTTTGCTCAGACACATGGAACAAATGTACAGTCAATGCTAGCAGAAATCATAGTATCACTATCTCCCACTTTATTTCATTTATTTATATTTAGCAAGTGCTGGAATATTACAAACCACCAAGTGCAACTGGAGCTGGAATATAGTTTCCAAAGCTTATTTACAGTAGGTCTTACTCACAATGGTGAAATGGTATATTACTTTTTAAGTAGTGCCATTGATTTCAGGAGGTCCATTAGAGGGAGGTTCCATTCCTCATGTAGCTGAGTGTATCTTGATTTGGTCCCATGTTTGAAATGTCAAAAGAGCTTCTTTACTGCTATGTTTTTAAATGCATGAACAGTTTGAAAAGAGCCCTATCCCTATCCCTCACCAAGAAGCTAATAATAGTGCAAAATACTGATGGGGCTGGCAGGGTGCTGGTTTTGCAATATTTCATAGCTTTTCAGGAAACAGCAATACATGCTCCTCAGTTAGTACATAGATGGATGTGCATTCCATGTGCTGTTTCCAGCTCCGTACTTAAACCAATCCAAAATTCCAAGGAGAAGAGAAGATTCACTTCAGTAGCAAAGAACGTCAGGTGAAGTTGATTTAAAGAAAACATTAATCAATCCAGATTTGCTTGGAACTGGGCCCAGGTTCACTCAACAGGTTGGTGAACCTTAGCAAATGTTTCTGTGAGTCTGTTGTGTGTTTTGACTTTGTAACGTGATCTGAAATCGTTTGAGTTTCATGTGGTTTTGTTGTGCACGTTTTGGAACGCTCATGAGGCGAATCCAGGAAAACACAGAGATGCTGTATTTTGCATGGTGCAGGAAGGTAAGCAGTATTTCACTTAGTGACACTCCCCAATACCAAACTGAACAATGGCTGATGCTGTCAGCATAGTTTTAAAAGAGAAGATTATCACTGTCTATCAGTGTTCTTGTGTCTACAGTAGTCTTTATTTCAGAGCCAAGAGACTCTTCAAATTGTATTCTAAATAATGGTGTCATTAGATTTGGACTGTTACTTTTTTTTTCCCTATTTCTGGTAGATGTCAGAATTTTTACTGCTTAGGCAGGCACTGGGTATATTAGGTTTCTTGATGTACACTGGTTTAAAGAAGTTTTTCGGTCCTAGAAAAAAACGTGATTTTATTTTGAGCCTGAGGATGAACAATTTGTGTTTTAACTTCAGTTTGTATCTGAATTCATAAATAGGTATACAAAGTCTGTTTCAACAGAGGATGCCAAATTCAGCATTCCATTTCAGAGTGAACAGCAGATTTCATTTTGTTGGAGTTGGGATTTTGGAGAGGAAGGCTGGTGGGAGGAGCTGTTAGTTGGGTTTTTTTACACTGATTTACTGCCTCGTAATTGAGACATGTTTGTAGATCAGTATTAGGGAAAAGCAGAAGGATTCATAGAGGATGGGTCAGTGAGTGTAGCTTAATGGCCTGGCATATATATGAGGTCAGACTAGGTAATTTAACTGTCTCTTCTGGACTTAAACTTGAGGAATCTCTGAAGAAGGACAAATCAAAGTCTGCAAAGGTAATAAGTAAGAAAAAAAGACATAACAGCCTGGAGTGTCCTTTAATGCCCCCAAGTTTCTACCCCCTGTAACCCATGAAACAGACTGTGGCATAGCCATGAATTGAATGGTCCTGTCAGTCCATCCAGAAGTACAGTAGGAAGGAAGAACAGTTTGCCAATAATACTCAAGTTGAAGCTGACATCTTTATTCTCCTGGGGAAGAGTTGTGTTTGCACCCGCTTGTATCATTGCATTCTTCCACTAAGGTTGTCTCACTTATTTAACTTGACACATGGAGCACCCCTCAGAGGTCTTTGAGGTACAAACCAGCATTGGAAGTGACAGCCAGATAATGTAGGTAATCATATCGGAGCTTGTGGGGCTGCCCTGACTACTTTTTAATTGATAATTCCAAATTTCTGTAATAAATTTATTTCTTAATTATATACATCATGTCATACATGGTAGCTAATGATTACCAGTAGTTTAAGTTTGCAGCCTAGAAGATATCCTCTTCCCTACCATGTAATCATGACTTTCCTTCCAAATTAAGATTTTCTGAGAAAGAAAAAGAACAAAACCTGCACATTAAATCCAATTCCTTCCGAATAAAGGAAGATAAATTTAAGGTACTAAATTAAATAAGTGATTTTAATTAGCTGATCATTTCAGGAAGATCATAAAACATTTAAATAACACCGAAGTTATGTATATTTAAGCAGTTTTATGGAGAATTAAAGTCTTAAATGGTAAATTTAAAATGTAAATACAAAAGTTGATGGAGGAATGTTAATTGCTTTTCTTAAGTTTCTCACATGGCCTGGGATGTTATGAGAGGTATCAAGAATTACATTTATAGTAATAATGTGCTCAATCCAAAGCTTATGAAAGTCCTTGGAATTTTTCCACTGATTTTAGTAGTCATTGTATGAAAACAACAAATGCTTTCAAATGTCCAACTTCCAATAGTGTGGAAGTCACTTATATTCCAGAATTATGTATGTGATGTCAGTATTCTAAAATAATTGTAAATTTCTAATTGAAGTTTCCTTTTGGAAGCCAAGAAATTTAAACAAATTGACCTTAAGAACTTACCCAGTTCCCTTTTAAGCAAATAAAATTACATTTGCAATAATGGACATTTTACACGGTCAAATTAGTTTACATCAGAAGAAAAACTTACATACTAGGAGAAGCTGCTACGACTGGGCCAAAAAATGTGTCAACAAACTGGATTATCATGAACATGAATTCTCACATGTCTCTTCATAGCTTGCTAATACTTTTACATTATTTTTGATTCAAATATATTGAATTATAACTTAATTTTATAGTTTGATAATAATCAAATGCACAATGTTTGAAACTAATCAAATTAAAATCAGGTGTAGTAAGGCTGTAAGTCAGTCATGATGCATACATTTTTCTAAACTCATTGTAAACCACTTGGAAATGAGCATCCCTTTGGAAGGAGAAGCACAGAAAGTGGACCTCAGCAGAAGGTTTCAAGGAATTGATTCCTTGAAACTATTTAGTGTTCTGTATGAGCCTGAAAGAACCATGGCCACATCTCTTCCAGCATGAGTATCAGGATCTGGATGGAAGTGGTAGCTTTCCATGCAAGCATTTTACTCCATGTAGACATAGGAGTCATGCTGCAGGGACAACTGTTCCACCAGTAGTGAAAAAAGAGTGGGATTGCCAGCATCTGGGTTTCCTTGTGACTACATTGTTGTAACTGTACGAGAAACAAATAATTTAAGGAACTTGTAGTTCCCTCTGCCTAAGGGAAAAATCAAGAGGAAACAGTTTTTTTCTCTAGAACAGATTTACCTCTACCGCTGGAATAGTTTATTTCAGAATTTACTAGTAGATTAGAAAGTGCAATGTTTCATAGAACCATAGAATGGTTTGGGTTGGAAGGAATCTTAAAGCTCCTTTAGTTCCAATCCTCTGCTATGGGCAGGGACACCTTCCACCAGAGCAGGTTGCTCCAAGCCCCTGTGTCCAGCCTGGCCTTGAACACTGCCAGGAATGGGGCAGCCACAGCTTCTCTGGGCACCCTGTGCCAGCGCCTCAGCACCCTCACAGGGAAAACTTCTTCCTAATGTCTAATCTAAATCTTTCCTGTGTCAATTTAAAGCCATTGCCCCCTGTCCTTGTTTGTTTTCATTTGGTCAGTAGTGAGACAAGTTCCATTGCTCTTTATAGTAAAAAGGTGTGCTGGTGCAGACGAATGTGCCCCAGCAGGTAGCCTGGGGTGAGGTGAAGCACTGCCCATGTGTCTGGTGTCTCAGTGGCTGGAGGAGGTGACGCCTGACCTTAAAGGCTGTATAGAACCACCACAAGTATTTCTGGGACAGGGATGTGCATGTATGGTGGTAGCTCAGCCTTATGGAGAAGCCGTCCTGCCAGTCTGCATGAGGGAAAGGGTGAAGCCAGTGTAAACCTGGTCTTTTCTTCTTCAAAGCATATAACATTACGCACAGTCCGAGGCACGCGATCTAGGTTATTGCTATGCCTCTGTTTCTTCAGCTGTTGGATGGGGATATTATTATGCTCTTGTCTCGGATGCTGAGAGGGTTAATTAATTATGTTTATGAAACCCTTTGAGATTCTCAGATGAAAGGTGGCTTTAGAATTGTTAGGTGTTATTATAAGAAAAAAGAATGATTTTATTGCTTCATGTTAATGGTTAACATCTGCACCACAAAACCTGCTTGATCACATAAAGATTCTGCTAAGCATTTAATCCTAATTTGCAGGCTGATGCATATTCATTTTATTTAGAAGATTAATTTAGTCATCAAAGGTTAATCTGCCTCGGGTTTGTAATTAGACAGAGCAGTGACTTGGCGTCTCTGGGCTCACCCCAGTTGCACTGGGTTTTCAGAGTGGGCAGGGCTGTAACTGTCACCAGTTTTCACTTCCAGCTAGTGCTTGGTGAAGGCTTAGTTTTTGGAGAAGTTAAATGGTGAGTGGGGAAAGCCTTGGCCAGTTCAGAGGTTAAAAACAACAGGAGAAGCACAAGCAGATGAAAAACCCGCATAGTGAACCTCTGAATGCTGGTATTTACTCAATAAGATATCAGGGGACTAAATGAGGGGGGTGTTTAATATCTCTATGTAAAAAGGTTTAACAGATTTTACAATACTTTGCTGAACGAATCCTGCCCCTCTCTCAAAATTACTGATTAGCAGTATGCAGAAAGTGTCTGAAATGGAAAACTGTGAGGCTTTCTGCTGAAAATACCAGATTTTAACTTTTAGCTGATGCTAGGAGACACTGTTAGAAGGCTAATGTGACCTGTGACAGTGTGACCTGTAGCTGCTTGTCCCCCTGAAAATTAAGCCTTTTGTGCTCGAGGTTGGCTCCTTTAATCAAAAGACACTAAAGAAAATGCAGTCCTTGTGGAGAATGAAAATGATGTACCTTCGCAGGTACACCAGAAGGCATCTTTAATTACTGTTTATAAAGCTGGCTGTTACTTAAGTGTGAAGGATTATTAGCGGCATGGAGTTGTCTTTTGAAGTAAGGAAGAACAGTTGCTGCTGCTTTGTCATGCCCTCACCTTTCCCCTGTTGCAAAGCAGAGGAGGGTGATCCAAGAGGG
>NW_009915585.1:45552-84474 GCF_000696875.1 Nestor notabilis | reverse complement strand
CGCGGGTGGGGTTCTGCAGCGTTGTTAGACAGCGAGGCAGCCTCCAGCTGCAGAAACATCGGGTGATGGAAGGCCAGCGCAATGCGGAACGTGCTCATCCTCACTGTACTACTGTGTCTATAAAGATGCGGTCTGTGGAGATAGGGTTGTCAAAGGGCAGCTGCATGACTTGGGGATCCAGCTCATGCTGTTTCAGGTGTGGGAAGTTCAGTGTGCTGGACAGGAATGGGAAGACGCAGGTGAAAACTTTGCAAAGTGAAAATCTGTCTTAAAAATAGTGTTTTACTCAACGTGAAATCAATACGTGCTGCAAAATAAGTACTGCAAATGGAAATCGTGGTAGTAGAATTTAGAAAGTTGGCCAAACTTTTACATTTCAGTGCAGCTTGGCTTTGGTTGAGTTCAGAATCCAGATTCCAGGAGGTTTTTTCTTCCCCCCCCCAGCACAGTTCTCACATCTCTATTATGATTTGCCAGTTTCCCCCTCCTCTTTCTGGGGCAGAACTTCAGAAGCATCCAAGAAGGGATTTTGGAGACCGTAAACAGATTTTAATTGAGAACAGCCCTAAATCAAGTTATGTGCCAGCTTGACTATCAGAATATAAATGAAACCCTTATTGTATTCTATTTTAATTACAATGAAGAACAAGTGGCCTAACATGACAAAGCTTTTAACTTAGCAGTTATTTGATAGCTGGTAAGGTAATTTTGGATGGATGATTACAGCTATGGCTTCTTGTCTTCTTTGCTTTCATTTTTACTTACCTAATGACTGTTCACTGATTTTTCATTTGGACTTGAGGTGAACTTCTAATTCAGTTGCTTATAAACTCAGAGGCCTGTTATTGAAATCAGAGTTGCTATTTCCAGTTTAAAGGGTGGATAAGTTTCTGGTGTTTTGAAGGAAGTTAAAAACTTTGTTCCTTAGAATAAAGATAACCAGCCATGCCATGAGAGTGTGTGATAGCAGTTCACTGCAACTGAGGGAAAAAAGAAAATCCCAGACAGCAGGAATACTTGTCACTCTAAGCAGATACTGCAAAACAATGTTAGTTACCATTAAACTGTTCAAACCCTTCCCTTCTGTGCAAGAGACTGAGTGAAATTAAACACACATTTGCCACAGATTTTAGACTGTTTCTGCTTAGTTGTCTCCTCAACCTGAACCTTTAACAGCTTCACTTGCATCTTAATCTTGAGCTGATTTGTATGAATGGTAGATAGTTACTACTAAAATGTGGATCGTGAGCTGCTTCTGTCATCCGTGTTGTTGTTGTCACTGACTTCAGTGAGCTTCCAGAGGAATGAGTCTGGCCCACAAGAGGATGTGACTGTCAAGAAGACAAACCTCCTCCCCATCCATTTGAAATGTTGGTGGGAAAGTATGCCCTAAATATTTAGCAGGTTGTGTAATTTCAGAGGCAGTGCAGGGTTTTTTTAATTTTACTTTTCCCCCTACCTTTCCATTTTCTTTATTAAATAGAGGAAAACCTTGCCTTAGGCCCAGTGTGCTTATGACAGGGAAAAAATATCTGCCAGAATCTCCATTATTGCTCCGGCCTGTATATATTGTTATTGCTCTTGTATTTGTAATACCAAAAGGTGACTATGCCTTTTATGAAAAATTCTCTTAGCAGAAAAATAGCCTCTTCCCTGCACGTTTTCCAAAGCCAGCACAGTGCATAAAGAATCCAGGAGGGTTTCTGTTTGCTCAGTTAATGCAGCAGGGCTCATAGCAGCATACATGTAAGGACCGGACGTGCGTGCAATAGCTGGCCACTGGAGTGACGTGCCTGAGTGATGCAGCTCTTGGAATCAGGAGGAAGAAGAGATATTTTTAAGCCAGTTTGGCTTCCCCTCCCTTGCACATTGTGGGAGTCAGTGCAGCTGCACAAAGAGTGTCAGTCAAATCTCCTACAGCCCACCCTAGTTCTGGTGTCAGGAGACCTAATGTGGAACTCAAGTGCTGCAAGCTTCAGATGTCCCCACTAAGGTCCCCTATTTCAGCACTCCTGAAGGCCAGCTAAACTGATTGCTTGCAACAACCACCAACAAAGATCTTGTCCCTTCATATTTTGACTGCAGGGAGCTGCAATGAGTCAGCCTTGGGTGGAGGGGAGAGATCCTCCACCCAGATTGCCAGCTCGAGCTTGCCACTGGTTTATCTTGTGGTCTTAGGCAATGTGTTAAGTTCTGCTTCTGGAACACCTCAGGGTTAAACTCTTAAAGCAAAAGCACTGCCCATCACCATTGTTTGTTCTTGTCTGGCTGCTACCTGTTGAAGTCATACATGTGGTAGGACCCCGAGAGACACCCATGTCTGTATATTAGCTGAGGATTTTACATTTGAGACATAGAAAGGCATGGCACAATGCTCATGGATAATGCTGAATATGGGAATATTCTTGCTGCACTCAGCAGGGCCATTCATATGTCTGCATAATGGAGGTTCCCAGTCTGTCTATGTAAAAGTTCACATTTATGCACCATTGAAGCTGCATAGTACTGCCCACAAGAGTCAACATTTTAAGGCTTTTAGAGTATTCTTACCATTCCTCCCTTGTGCAGGATGATTCTGAAGCAGATTCCTGTTGATTAGAATAGTCTAGGCTGTAGGTCTCTGGCAGTGGTATCTCTCTTTCACATGCCAGCTCTGAGACTGGTTGCTGGTACCTTCAAAGGATGAGAAACAAGCACCTCCTTTGGCTGGCAAGGCTTCTGTGCTACTGGGTGCTTCTCTTTCCCAGCAGAAAGGACTGTGCTTTCTGCCTTTGCCCTTGCCTGAGGGTGAGTTGTCTTTATTACAGTTACCCTATGGGCACAGGAAGTGGTATTATATAAGAAATCATTTTGCAAGCCTATTTCTACTAATCATTGCCACTCCTACCATAATAACAGACAGATGCAATATACACGATTAATGTTTCTATTATTTTTCTGCTACAGTTTGCATGTGTTTTCCATTTAATTACAGTATATGAATTTCATGTATCTCATTTTTTCTCTTCTCGCATTCAAAGTTGAATTTGATATCTGTGATACATAAATAGGCCTGTGGTAAATTGTTTGATGCACTTAACACTCTTAAGTCTGAATCTCTGCAAATCTCTTAAGTGTTCTGAATATTTTCCAGATTTGTTGGTGATGCAATAGTATCTGGGATACTATTGTGGTAGTTTGTGCATAAGATAGAAGGGTAGCTTGACTATTCAAAGAAACTGCTTAACAACAGTAAAACCACCAAAACCAATCATAACCATTCAGTTACTAGAGAACTCTGCACCATTATATCTCAAAGCAAATTGCAAACGACTTTGGAGAGTGAGAAAACTGAGGTGGAATGTTAAGAGATGACCAGGATACTAACAGAGTAGTGACAGTACTGAAATAGAAACCAGATTTTTGTGACTGATCCACTCAATGGGAAGCATGTCTCAAAATAATTTTTGCTTCAAGAACTTGTGTTGTGCTACTCATTGTATTCTTTCTTTATCAACATGTTTTACCATGTTTGAATTGAGCTTGTAAAACTTGAGATAGGAGATTTCAGTTCAAGTTTTACATGAAAGAGGACAGCTAAAATAGAGAGGAACAGGATTTTCTGAGAGCCTTTACTCTATGTTTGTTCATACTGTGTTTTAAACTGAATTATTGGAAATCTTACTAACAGTGGGCTCTGCCTTCTCTGTAACTTTCCATGTATTTCAGAAAGAGTTGAATTATGCTGCCACTTACCAAGAAGAAAAAAAAAGTCTAAGAGCATTGCCTCAATGGATGTATTTGGATATACACTGCCATCCTGAAAGCAGAATTGTCACATGTGGATGTAGGAGTATCACATCGAGTCTAGCCAGCTAATATTCAAGTCTTACTTTTTCTGTGCAGAGTGTCTGGGTGTAATGTCTTCTACAGATCGATCAACTGCAGAAATGACACATTATTAAAAAAATGGGTGAATGCCTACTGAGTTAACACATAGCCCACAAAGGTTTTGAAGGCTTTATGTACTCTATTGAGTAAGTAACTATAAATAAAACAGACTATTAAAAAATCTTTAAATGTGCATTATGCCATCAAACTATGCTGTTTGGAAAGAGCTGTGGTGTTTGGGAAAAATTATACATGTTTTTAACAGCTGTCCAAATACATATTTACACATACTTTAAGATGTACATAAAGCCATCCCCATGGCAATTCCTGGGCCCCCAACAAGCTTTATTAATCATTCTTTGAGTATTGTATTTTTAGTAGCCTAAACAGTACAAATAGACAGGAGGCAGGTAATCATAGAGAGAAATGCTGATTTCAAGGCAGCGACAGTACGATGATGTCTTTGAACTTAAAAGGTCAGGACGTGTAAAGTCACTTTCAACTTACTTCTCCCACAACCATCAGTAGCAAATGGCAAAATATTGATATGGGGTGTATGAAATATCACTGTGTGGTGGGTGGACAGGGATTTGTAGGACATACAGGCTTTTAGTACTGGTTATTCAATCAGGTGACTAAAGAGACATTTCTCTTGCTGAGAACTCTCTAAGGCCAGTTCCAGCTGGAATCTGCACTAAGACTGTTATCACTGAAGGGTCTTTTTCATTACTTGATGTCATCTATGACCTGCAGATACTTTATGATTCTGGATTCCCTAGACTCAGAATGTTAGAGGCACCTACTATCCTAATTCCTGTTCAATCCATAAGGACCAGAATCTGTGGGCTTCTTCTGGCTTCACTGTTTAACATGGGTATAGTATGATACTTGAAAGGCAAAATTTCTTTAGATAAGAAACTTCAGAGGAGGAACCTTACTTTCTTGCTTGCCTGTGATGTTATCAAGCAATAATCCTAGTTAAGTAAGGATTAATGTTCAAACATGAGCAGGCTAGTGAAGTATCTTTTTGGCTGCAGAGGAAATCTGGCAAAGTCTCCCTCTGCCTGCCTTTGGATCATTTTATAGACCTCATTTACATAAACTACTTTACCTGTGAGTGGGGTGGGGGTTTCTAGATGGGATTATCAGCTTCTCCCACTACCACTGAGGAACAGGACACTATCTTGGGCTGAGATCTCACTTGCATCCAAGAATAATGTCCTACAAAAGCGTTTTTTAGTTGCAAAGCTATGGAACCAAGTTCTCTGACTCTGTATCAGCTGGAAAGTTGTTTTGAATTTCACCAGCTTGTTTTATCACATGCTAGAGGGCTCCTGCGTTAAGAAGACTTGCCTTAAGCAATCCTCTTAGTGTTCCTGTGAGAGGTGGTTATATTTTAAATACAGTAAGTCAATCTGTTGTCCATCTCTCATGGGCAACTTGATCAGGCCCCATGGGGCAAAGTTAATAGAATCTTGTAATACCTAAAAAGCCCCTTTGCAAGTAGCACCAGTCACTTTTCAGCTGTGCTGCTTATTTGCTAATTCTCATCTCCTTGCAAAACTTTCTAGGTGCTCCTGTGGCACTCTGATTTCTTTATCTGACTTGCTAGGAGTGAACATGGCCCTTAAGGACTCCTTTCTTATTGGACATTTGTCAATTTTACCAATTAAAAGAATGTCTTTGGATAGTTATCAGAAGCTGGAGCTGAAAATATGTTTGCAATTACTGATGACATAGCTGTTTCTATTTGCTGCTCTCTCTTTTAATTCCAAAAAGTGATATTTTATTTGGCAGTAGATATAAGAAAATATGTCACTGTGTATAATTACAAAATGCTGTTCATTTCTGTCTTGTAACTGTGGGGGGTTAGTTGGTACAATACATTTGGTTCATTCTTGGCTCGCTCAACTGCATGACACACATTTAAGTGTATTATTAATTATCATGTTAATATACATCACCATGTTAATTTCCATAGGATCATATAATTCTGCATGCCTCCAAATTGATATTCAAGTGTATATGCAAGCAAGAAAAAAACCCACTGCATGATTTCCTACAACTTTTCACTAAGCCTTAAATAAAATCATGTTGTATTCATTTTTCTCCAGGACACTTGGGTTTTTCAACAGACTTTAACCCCATGATATTTGCAACAAAACAAAATTCATCCCTGTGAATGGGCTTTGCACAAAGCTGCTTCAAATGTTCCTTATGCTTTCAACCAGATTCTAAATACAAATCCTCAGCACTAGCTTTACTTTAATTTCCTAGGTTGCATCTGCCATCTTATCAGAGCAATCTGACTGTACAGCGCACTGAAGAAACTGCATAATATGTCTAGTGGCTTGGATTTTTCACTTGATATATAACAAATACATGAATAATGGCTATGTAAGTATCTGTGAATTTTTCAGTAGATGGCAGATTGTTTTGCAAGAGAAAATTCTATTAGAAACAGCAACTTGGAAACAGCAAATCTGGGGTTAAAAGGTGAACCTCAGTTTAAATGCCCATTGCGCAGGGATTTAAAAGAAGAGGCTTGATACAAATATTTTGGGCTCAACCTCCTGTAAGCACAGGCCATCCTCGCCTGATGCCTAGTAAAATTGGTGGGAATTTTTCACTGTCTTTGAATGTGTATCAGGTTTCTAATGCATGTGTCTGTTTGAAAGAAAGAAGGCTGTAATAGCTGAAATAATACTTTATTTTTTCCATAAAATAGGCCCATCCAAGTCAAACTTGTCCATTTCTGAAAACACCTTTGGTTCTAAGGGACTACATCGGCTGCATTTTGCAGGTGATTGGGTTCTTTTCTCTAATCCTGGTGAAGTTTTCAGAGGTTTTGGATACATTTATTATCCACTTGTCTTAGAGAACACACAGTGTTCAGGGAAGAGAGGGTGGGTTTAGCTTCTTGCCCCAGAGCAGGTGTAAAGGCAATGCCATGAAACCAGCTTGTGGTCAGAGCACTGAAAATGTTATTGTAGTGTAAGAGCAACTTCCTGCCAAAGTCCCTGAAGAGCAGTATATCTTGAGGTCAGGTACATTCTGCAATCATCACAAAACAGGCATGTAAATAAATTGTATGGGCTTAGCTCTGCTGTCCTAAGTAAATGCCAGGGCTACTTTGGAGAAAATTCCAGTAGGAAGCAGCACACCTGAACAGACTTAGAGCTACTCTGCTCGCTGGGATTTAGTAGTCTTGGTTCTAGATGGCAGCATAGCCCTTCTCAAACTATGTGAGTTATGTGGGGTGCACCTACCCGCTGTAATTAAGTGCAGAGCTACCTGAGTTACTGCTAGAAAGGCTGGCCCTGGAAGCAGTGCAGCTGCATCAGCCTGTTCGGAAAGCAGAGCTGGTAAAACAGGGCTACTGCTGCTGCTGCTGGGGTGTGAGCTGATGTCCCTCCGAGGCTCTGGAGACACATCCTCTGGTTCAGAGATCGCTTGTTCATTTGTGCAGAAGTCGTGGTTTTCTGTGTTTCAGCTTCTCTTGCTAGGGTTGGACTCTTCTGCACTGGGTCTTTCTCTCTGCGAATAGTGTAAGCACTTTCAGGCACAGGTTAACAACTACCAAGCATTTGTGTATTGCCTGTGACAGTGAGCTCTGCTGGTGAGGGACATCAACATGTTGCTACATCATCATCATCATCATCATCATCATCATCAACAGGTTATATTCAAAAGTCGTAAGGCCAGTCTTAGGATATCAGACCTATTTGAACACAACCATTTAGAAGTGTGAGGTCTAAATTAATATATTGATAATATCATATTAGGAAGGATATTTTTAACTTCTTTTTAAGCAGAAATTAACATTTTATCTGAAAATGGTAATGGAAAGAAAATAGTGTGGTCTGCCAAGGCATATCATTGAGACCTGATGATGGAATAATTGTTTTCCATCAAGCAAACCGAAGAAGAATTCATAATAAAATTTTACAAGTTAGCTGCCACCAAGAATAAACTCAAGAGCACTATATGAAATGAATTGGGTGTTTTAACTGAATCTTCTCTCAGGACAATAACTCTAATGTAGAGCCAGGGTCTGAGGAGGTCACCTGCAGAAAACCCTCCTGGGGCATTTCAGAGGAGAAAGGAAATATTCTTCTCCCTGTCAGGTTCACTTTGCGTCCTAATATGTCTGAGGATGTGTATTGAAAACATAATACACAGCCACCATTCTGACGCAGGGTTTAGATAACAAGGGTCATTAAGAAATCTCTGAAGATGACGAACTTAACCCTGTCTGAACTTCAGGATCATATCCTGCTACTAATGCAAAGAGTGAGACTGGTTGATTGTAATTGTGACTGAACTAAAATGTCACTTACCATTAGAATCAATTTTATTTTTTATTTTTTTTTCTTTCTTTTTAATTACATCATTTCTCCAAAAATATACATGAAAGATTGTTACTGGCATCTCCTGGACATAGCCTATAGTGATCTTTTCCAATATGCATTGAGAGAACATCTCCAAGTATTTGCCATAGCTCAGATGGTGTTTGCAGGACTGGGGTGTGGTAAGTCAGTGTAAGATCCCAAATTAAAATACCTATTGAGAAATATCACCATTTGTCATCACAGGTATGTTTCTAACTCCACAGCTTCTGCTAAGGCCCTTTGGGTAAACCAGGGTGTATCGCGGCTCTTCCTGAGTACAAAGGGTGCGCTGTGCTTTCCGAAGAATGTGCAGTTCTCCTGGTTATGAATAATCATGGATCTTGCTTTGTTTTCAGCACTTGGCTTCACACCTGGGTGCATTAGGGCGAGGTGCTCCAAACATGTTTTCAGGGATTCCCATGTTAGCTGTGTGCAGTATACAGTGGGGAAGGTTTGAAGATACCCTGCCAGTGACAGCGTGAAAGATTCCTGAGTGTTGATGCTATAAAAATCATTCCCTGACCATCCTCAGACCTTCTGGACACAAGAGAAAAATTTCTCACAGTGAGAATAATCTCCCTGGGGAAGTGGTGGGTTCCCCAATTTTGGCCACTTTTAAGATTCAGCTGGGTAAGCTGCTGGGACATCTTGTCTAAACTGAGCTTTTGCAAGGAAAGGTTGGACCAGATGATCTTTGTGTCCCTTCCAGCCCGGTATGCTGTGATTCTGTGATTGTATGATTTATCAAAATGGCCCAGTTTAAGTCTGCCTGTATCAAGCATGGAGGCCACTTTAAGTCCCCTTGCCCAAATCCCCACACTCCATCCTACAGGCATGCCTTCGAGCCTTGAGCCTTCAGCTCATGTAAATTTTTATAGCTCCATTAGCTGGGATGTCATCAATTTGAACAATTAAAAATTACAATGATATTAATGTATCCAAGCAGCACTTGCCAGAAGCCAGCAAGGACAGGAATTATCACATTCTTTGCTCTCCAGTCATGCTGGGGCTTTTCGCTTGGTTCCTGTGCCCCGTGTCTTGCAACAGGGATCTGTGCTGTCAAAGATCTGATTTGCATCTTTGCTTCCTTGAACTCCTAAAAGTTGCTCATACCAGTGAAGGAGCTTGGCTAAGCATAGAGTTTCCAGTATATTGTATTTACTTAAGGGGATTTAGTTACTTATAGAAAACACTGTGTAGATAGACACTAACTACAAGGATTATGAGTGAATATTTTTAACTTTACTAACTCAGTTCAATTCAGTGAGGCTTTTTGGCTTGATAAGCTGTGGAAGTCTTTTGTTCATGGTGAAAAAAAAAAGATAGATCCCTTGGGTATCGTTCGTGGACAAGAATTACAGAAGGAGACTTCTTTACAGCACACTCAATTCTTTGTGCCCATTTGTCCGTAGTGTCCATCTCTGCATCTCTGAGCTAGTGTTGGTGCTGCATACAACAAAGTCATCTCCTTTCTCCTGGGATTAGGCAGAATATTTGTCTCATCAGATTTTTTCCTGAGAAGCTTTTTTTTATTTGTGATGATTGGATGAACAGGTTTTATAGTTTCTCCTTCCCTGCCCTCCGTTTCTTCTTTTTCCCTTGGTTTGGTCACAATTATATTCATTTTTAGAGTGGTCCAAGCTGTAGTAGCTAACTGAAGGCACTGTGCAGCAGAGTGTCTTTGGGATGTTAATAGACACATAATCACCAGGGAGGGGCAAAGTCAAGTCCCTGGGAGACAGGAAGCCCTGCTTCTTCGAGGACTTGTGGTCTTGTGATGAAATAAACTCAGACTAGTTCTCCTCTTAGTACAATAAATCAGGGTTGATTTCCTTGAATTAAAAAGGAGTCACAAAGACAAAAATAGTGACAGGATAATCATTGCCCTTCTGTCTTAAGAGCAGGCAGTTGGTTAAATTCCTTTGCTCGTCAGGTAGTGTTGAATGTCATGCAAGTGATCATTCAGTCTGTGGGGAGTGGGATACAATCAGGATGCTAATGTACTGTGAGTGCAACTGCTTCTTCCTTGGTGTCACGGTGCTTTGACTCACCTTTGCTGCCAGAGTATTTGTTCACCACTCTTCATTTGTAACTCAAATCTATACCTACACACATTTGCAACTGAGATTTGTAAGAGACAATTTTATGCTTGAAAAGGGAGAATTACTTTACAACTATACCTGTTGTCTGTGCAAATGCTTGACAACCTCACAAGAACTCCTTTCACTCTGTGCCTCCAATTTTCTTTGTCAGTAAGAAACAGAACATGTATAGCTCTAAGTGTTGAAAATCAAATACTGATGTGATATATTGGCTTCTTCTCCCCCCTCCCCCTCTAGTGTTCTAAATATGGCACTACTTTGAAATTAAGTGCACTACAGAATATTCCGTTGCAGCACATTGCTGGCATACAGTTTATAAATAGTTAGTGTTTGGCAGCCCTTGGTTTTTAAATTCCTACTGATCACAAGTAGTTGGCACTAATCAGCTCCAATAGAGTTATGGTACTGTGTACCTTCTTAAATGGCTGGAGTGGAGATATACATCTAAAAACCCTATATATAATAGCCACATGCCAGAAACACTTTACTCTGAGCAGGGTTTTTATTTTACTTTTTACATCTCTTGCATTTTACATCTGGTTCAACAGTTCTGAAGGAAACTACATCTGATGTGATAGCAGAAGATCTATATCACACATCTCAAAACCTGCCAGAAATGCAATTTAAATATAGTTTTGGACAGAGTAAAAAAGTATTATTGGTATCAGATGTCTGGGCAGTGAGAAGTTGAGCTCCATCTCTGCTTGATTTTTTTCATACAGAAGGAAATCATGAGGTGAAATCCTAGTTCTGCTAAAACCAGTGAGAGCTTTGCTGTTGATTTCAGGCATCAGTTTCACCTTGCAGCTGTTAAATAACTGCCAAGTTCAAGCAAAACTCTACAGCCCGAGCAGCAAAGGCAGACTTCAATGTGCCCTTTCACAGAGATGAGCAGGGTTTGGACTGGGTTATTTTTGGTGAGGGCAACTACTCACAGACTTCAGAGAGTTCTTCTCCAGTATTTGGATTCACCAAAAATTTGGGCAGGGAAGGCTGCTTCTGGTGTATGTCACTTTATTCCGGTTTATTTTCACAGTGTAACTGTAGAAATATCTGAAGTTTTAGACAATCTAGTTCAAAGCAGTAGAAGTTGATGCCTCGGTCATCAGAGAGAGCATATACCACCTGAACTGAGCTTCTGTCACTCATCAGTAATGGATGGCACATGCAATCTGCTAGCTGCATCTGTCACAAATTAGCACCTCCTATGGCTCGAGTCTGAGGGGGCTGCCTGCTCCTCGTCTGCACGTGGCAGTGAGGTTAGATGCTTGGAAATAAGATAGCCCATGCATTCAAGAGGTATAATTTTAAGACTGCTGGTACTTAGGGTTTGCTCAAAAACAGACCTTGCTGATCCAGGACACTGAAACCTGCCAATAACAACTGTCAGTCAAAGGCTTGGGAATGCGTTCAGCCACTTCTGTGCCAGCGATGTGCTGAAGCACCTGTGCTAGTAGCCCAAATATATTTTGTTCTTGTGCTGGGTATGGAAGATATGTCATTGTGCAAAGTCTGGCAACGTCTGAGCAGACAAACTAGGATTCTCTTTGTTATTGGGATCACAATTGTTATTATTTTATCACTCGGGAGCCCTAACGAAGGATGGGGAACCCAGTGTGATGGGCTCCGTAAGAAAATGAGCTTCAGCTCTTGCTTTGAAGCACGCTACATTTTTGTCTCATTACTTCTGATCATAATCCAGCACTAAAAGAAATCAAAAGCTGTCTCTGAATTCAGCAAGAGCTGAGGGCACACGAAAGCTCTCAGGAAAGGCTCAGTGTGTTGTCAGGATCAGGCCTGTAATGTGTAACTCCAGCCTAAAAAACTCATTTCCTTTGAAGCTCAGTTGAGTGTTACTACTACACATCAGCATGTTGCACCACACAGAGTATATCAAATTTGATGTCATTTTTTTTTCTTCCTTTTTCCCTGGGAACCTGTAAATATCCTTTGGTAGCAAAACCAGAGAGGAATAAATTCTCCTCGATGTATTTACAAATGTGAGAAGCTTTTCAAGTTGTATTTGCAATTCTCTTTCTTGAAATGACCTCTATTTTCATAATCCTTCATGGAATATCATGGTTTAAAGAGCTTTCTCTCCCTGCTGTTTTTGTTAAAAGGTTTTTGGTGTGATATTTGTAAAGTCAAATTCTGCATTTAAATGTTGTGTTTTCACAGATATAAATAAAAGAGTCCATCTTTATGTTTTTTCCCCTCTTTTTCCCTTTTCTGAGAACATCAAGCAACTCCACTCCTCTGCATGTATTGTTAGCTAAACCATGAGAGCATACAGCAGCTTTAATAGTAAAGCAATTGCGATTACATCTTGCTTGTAATTACATTTATTTCCTCACATATGTCCAAAAAGGCAAGCATTAGTTTGGCCTGTATAGGCATGTGCTAATAGCAGGAAAATCATCTGGCAGCTTGACAGCAAGGAAAACAGCTTACAGTCACTTAAAGTCTTTCATGTCATGGACACTTGCAAAGGCTCTGAGCGCTCAGTTTTGTGCTTGCATGCTTTTAAAATTGATTGCATTTTGAGAGAGGGGAATTTGTTATGTACTGTGTATTTGCATCTAAAAAATCAAAATATGAAGAGATACAAATGGCAAGGTATGGGGGTATGATCGCAGATACGAAAAGCAAATAATGGCACTCTATGGGACTGATGTACGCTGCACTTCAGGAACAAGATGGCCAGGGCAATAAGCATTCTTTTTACTCCTTAACAAAGGTCTGGCTAGAAATTTGACAGACTGAGTTATGACAACTCTGAAAACACATGCATATTTTCAAGGAAAAAAAGAAAAAGAAATCTTTCTTGACAGGACACATAGAGTTTTGCTTTTAATTTCAACCAGAAATTTAGCAAAGAAAGATCTTCAAAAGCTGTGTGTAACATTCAATTGAGTAGTGTCTGTGGTGGATGCTGTCTGGGAAGAGTTGAGTATTTTTCACTGTTCATAAAAGCCACAAAGCAGGCCAGTTTGCAGCAATGTCTTCTGACATTAGCAGTACATTTTTATCTTCAGTCTGGTCTGCTTGCTCTGTGCCACTCTGGCCACCAAGGGTCTCTACCAAGTCACTGTTTTCCCCATTGTAATAAGTGAGTACCCGGGCAGAACAAGGAAGCTCTCTAAAAGCATGCCTTGATCCCATGTTAGATCTTTCCCAGATTTGTGGGCACACACAAGTTGTTTGATTGCCAAGAGCCATTGTCTCTGGGTACACAAATTATGGCCACAGCTGTAGAAATCGTTACTGAGAACTTGTTCATGAATAGATAGATAGATGAACAAACATTAATCTGCAGTTCAGCAACTAATGGCACAGTCTTGCAAATGCGTCCAATTTGGTATTTTTCTTGCTTATTTAGAAAGGAGATGCTGCCTAAATCCCATAGCCCTGTGCCAGATGATGAGACAGGCAGGCAGACAGACAGCCAGAGCTGGACTGGTACAAATACGCCTAGCTTCACTGGCAGGGTTCACTGAGTTACAGATGAGGAATCAGCCCACTGGATTTTTGCTGAGTAATTAAGCTGGGCAGCCAGGGTAGACAAACAAATACACAAAGCTGGTTCTGCCCTACAGGCAGCATGGACAAAGAAATAACAAAATAATAATAGAAGTTGTTTACTGGGTATGTTGCTGCTGTCTACAAGGGTAAAATGTTTTCAAGTGTTCTTGGGGCAATAAAGCTCCTAGCGAACAATGAGCACACTACAGCTGGCATAGTTCTGGTCATGTTTGTAGACATCTCTCATCCTTTAGCTGCTCACAATATAGACAGTCATTAAATGTTTTAAAATGGAATTTGTGAGGGTTGCTGAGAGCCACTATAGGACTAAAATCCAGGGGGGGGGGGTTGTTTAGTTTCGGTTTTGGCTAATTTGTAGCTTTATTGTGTTTATTGTTTCCTGTCTCTCAAAACTCCCATTGAGCTAAAAACGTTTAATAGCAAGAGCAGAGTGGCTACGTTTATAGATAGCAAATACCTTTTTCCTCCCAGAGAAAGAGCCTAAGCTTTCTACTCCAAGCACTGTAAGAGACGGTAGGATTATTATTTGCCATGGCAATGGGAGGAGGAGGCAGCAAAGGAATTAGTGTGGACATAATGAGAAAATAAAGGTGCATGATCTGTGCTACGCTACAGAAATGAGGCTTGTCTTCTGGCTAGAACTGAGGTTAAATTACAACATCTGAGCACTGGCTGAGGAAAAGCAGAAGGCTGGACTGGAGTTCTGGTCTGTTCCCCATGCCAGAATTTAAGGAGTGCTGAGAAATCTGGCTTTAGATCTATTTCTGGATTTGTATGCTGTGTCTCTAAGAGTTATGTTAGATTTTTTCATTCTGCCATCTGAAAATGTTAATATTTAGGGAATTTTTTTTTTCTCCATAAAACCAGCAACAACATGGAAAATATTAACAGGAAACATTTTAGATGCTACAGGAAATTACAGCTGTGAAGAATGTTTCGTATTGTATTAGCAGAAGATTGAATGTCCTATCCAAACTGTGAAAAGGGGGAATGTCTCTGACACTGTGTACCTGCTCTTAAGCAGTATGAAATCTATGAAGAACAGGTATTATTGTCTGCTTTGCTTTCACTGGCCAGGGAATAGTTCTGGGAATCATGAATGACATGTATGAGTCCCAGCTCACAGTCTGCTCTTCCAGGTTGGGCACTGCACCACAAGGGCTGTCGTCAGCGGGACGCAAGTGTCTGGTCTTGGTCCTGCTAGGATCCTGCTTTTGGAGATGGAGGCTGGTCTGTCCTCTGTCCCTCACATCAGAAAGGGCAGTTTGTATTTCAAAACTACGCTCATGAGACAATTAGGCTGTAGTGCCACCTGAGACTTCAGATCGCTACCAGCCTAGACTTGGCAAGTCCAGTGAGCAATGAAGCTCCCTGGACAGCCAGGTGAATGAAGCTGTGCTGAACTTCGTTTTATTAGCTAGCTAGCATCAGCATAGTCTGGTTATTTCAATATTAAATTTGCAGTTTCATAATTTATATCCCTCAAGCATTATTGTGACTCACATTGGATGACTGCTTTATTCTCAGGTCCTGCCCATGTTCCTACACATGCGGTTTATTTTCTGACTTGTTGACTTAGAGAGAACGTTGCTGCTGGATGAGCCTTTCCATGAGAAGATGATGTGCTCGCTTCATCCTGTTCAAACTCCCTAAACTTAATGCATGGAACAGCAGCAGCAGCAACAACAGTAAAGTAATTCATGTTACCTTGAGAGAAAACCTCTATTTTGGGTAATGCATAAAAATCAGCGATAACGTCTGCTGCTGGTGTGCCTTTCCTCATGCCTGTGTGAGTGTAGGGGATCAACAGAAAGGTGCCTGTGAGCTCAACAGCTTTGCTCTGTTTGTGGTTTCGGACCAGCCACTGCACTGGAGCAGTCTCCCCTGGCAGTGTGGGAGTGTGTACGGTTCTCATCAGGAGTGCCTGACCTCCCTGCATATCCACTTCCCACACCCACAGGATGGCATCAACTCTACACGCACTTGTATCCACAGAACTGCTGTGCTCTGCAGTCTGCAAGGGGCGGATAAACCTGATCTGCCTCAAACTAACAAATCCCCCTGTGCTTGGAAATAAAACAAGCCTCAGAAGGGGGGAAAGTTCCCTCTTCTGAGGTGATCAGATGCTATAATACAGCTTCTTTTGAGCCGTATCCTGTTGGGCAGACAGCTATTGATGTAGTCCCCATTGTCACTTAGGTATTTGGTCTATTCATTATTTTCATTTATATTGTTTGTGTAAAGCACCTAGAGGCCTGTGATAAGCAAATTTCACCAAATAAAATAAGCCAACTTTAGTAGGTCAATTAGCATTCTCCAAAGATCATACATTTTAGCAGGGAGTTTTGCAGTTTACTGCTGTTGTCTAAGGAGAAAATGGAAAGTAGACCCCTCCCCTCTTATCCAGTGTCAAATATCAACTCTAAATTAGAATGTTACTTATTCTTACTGAAACTGGGAATTCATTGTATGAGCTGAGTAATCACAATACCGTGCTCTGATTTCATTTCTGGAGATCATCCAATGAAAACAGCCTGGTTTTACCTACTGGGAAGAAATAGGCAAATACAGTCATGTCTCTTAATATGTGTACACAGTATATCAGTGCTTTACAGGTTGCTTGCTAAATGCAGCTTAAGAATGTTCTAAGATACAGACAGGGAGATTTGTAATGAGACCTATCCAATGTATTTCTAGTGTCTGCTGTTTGCTTTATAGTTGTAAAATCAATAAAACTTAGGTGTAGCAAAGAATATAGCTCAGTAATACAGCAATGCAGGCTGATGGAAGTTGTACTGATGGTGAATTTATATTAGATTTGAACATTATGAGCTTCCTTCTTTCTGGTTTATTGCCCCCTTCCATTCACTCAGTTGTCCTCTTTAAGGAGTCCTTTGAGATGCTTTTTTCTTCTGCTTAAGTTTTCTTCAGTTCTTTCATGATGGCTCTCCACTCTAAGCTCTTTTCTCATTCTAGATATCTTTTGCCTATGTTTTTTTGACTCCTGAGAATCCTAACATAAACCCAATTAACTAGGTAATACTGCCACAGATAGAGAATGCATGTATATTTTGTGTGCCATACTAAGATTCTGTCTTTCATCTCAGTTTACCAAGGTCAACCTGTCTAAACTTAGGTATTTACGTTTATAACTGTTAATCTGAGTAAGTGGTCTAATTTTTACTCACAATTCCACTGACTTCTAGTGCTTGACTTCAGAGAGCCTATTGCTGTGTTTCTGGTTTAGTAATTAAGGCTTAAACTTTATGTCATACTCAGCCAGACCAAACCATATGAGCCGTCTTCATAGTCTGCCTCATGTCTATTCTGTATTTATGAAGCTGACATTCCTAGGAATCAACCTCAGAAAACTGATACTTATTTGGCTGAGCTTGTTCTGACTAAAGGGCACAGGAGAGGTGTATGAGTGGGCAGAATGGTTGGGAGAGAAGAACAGGGAATAGTAGGACTGCTGCCATCTGGACTTCTCCGTTCAAGATTCAGGACTCAAATTCCAAACACACACAGAAATAGAGTGTAGGAGGAATTGTGTTAGGATGTGATTGAATTTGTATGCTGGAGTTCAGAGGTGTAGAGGTTTGCCTTAGAGGTTTCAGAGTAGTTGGTCAGTTGGTCTGCGTGTGAAGGAGACCTTTATCTTAACTCTGGCACTGCAGAGATGGACAATGATTCTGGGGCCTTCAGCCTAGGTCCTGAAAGGTATTTAGGCTTCTGACTGCAATTGATTTGGTGTCTTCAGTGATGATGCAAATATGAATTATTAATGACTCAGTGAAATTAGCACAGCTCTTGTGGGCCAGGGTAGAAAACAAGCTGAAGGAAGTAAAGCCACTCTTTTAAAGATGTCCAGGATGACTACTTTAGTGCGGCAATGTGAAATTTAGTTTTCCCAGGAAATAAGGGACATAAATACCTAAAGCAGTTCTCACCTCAGCAAACCCATTTGGTTATTTTCCCTTGGTTGTTGATGTTGTTCATCAGCTTAGTCATACAATGTCTGTTTCTCTAAACCAGAACTTTTCCTTTATAGTCACATGTACTTCTGCTTCCTACCTTACTTGTTCACCAGTCATGAAAAAGGCATCATATGCTACATGGCAATCCAAATACTCCATCTCTAGTGAGAATACATAAATTATTTTGATTTGTGATTGCTTTAGATTCTGAAAGTTTATTCTTTGCTTGTGCCACAGAAATCATCCTTAAAGATGATATACTGCATACAGGTTGGAAGGCCAACTTTGGTGATGGCTTCAGAACTTAATGATTCTCATCAATGCTGAGAACCCAACCAAGAAAATCAGGTATGTCACGACCACCTCCAGCCTAACAACACTGGCTACATCCAGCTGCTAATACCATATTGATGGACTTTTAATCCTAGAATGTAAAGTACCCAACCCAAGTCAAAACAAAACTGAGAACCAACTACCACCCTAAATCTAGCAAGGTTTTATCTAATTTTTTTTTCCTGGGATATAATAAATTAAACATAGTATGAAGTGCAAAAAGGTTACATTGAGACATATAATATTTGAAGGTTTAATTCATTTTTCTAGTGTATAAACACAAGGCTATTAAATTTTTAAAGCAGTGATCTCCTGAAGTCCCTACTTTATGAGGGCTTTCTTCATAAAGATAAATGGTTTCCTTGCCAAATCAAATGCAGATTTGAAACAAATTAAGTTAATGTTCAACGGTACAAGGTAGAATGGATGGGGGAACTGTTTTATTTTGCATTGTAATAACCATATACACCTAAATCAATAGCTGTGGAAAAAAAGGCAATAATATCACGTAACTGCAGGAAATGAAATATAGTGAGAAGAAGGGGGAGCGGGTTGCAGAATGAAAGGATTTGTATTGGAATAATGACATTTCATTAAAAAGGGAAGGAGTGCTATTGAATGTAAGTCCATACCAGTAAATTCTATTTCTTATAATAACACTTGAGATGAGTTAAAGTTGCCCAAGTATTGTGATAAAGCATCTTGCTGGGTTCCTTTCTTATATTATGCTGTAATTTTATGTTAAAAGAAAAACTTGAAGTGTTAAAGAGGCAGCGCATGTTTTCTAAAGTGCTTTCTATTTCCCCTAATGTTTCATTTAACTTGTTATATTATCCTGTGCTCCTGCAGTCTGAGCAGAAGGAAGTTTATCAGTTTCGTTCTTCTATAAGCTTGTATTAAAGAAACAAAAAAAAAAATAAAAGTGAATCTGGCAGTGGTGAAAGGTATTGGATTGAGAGTCCTGGGGATTAAAGCCCTCTGTTTATCTGCAGCACAGGCTCAGGCTGGTAACAATGCAGCCTGAGAGTGGGATGAATCTGTTCCTTCTTCAGTACAGAGGATCAGATTCTCAGCTGGTGTAAAGCAGCAGCAGCCAGTGTTGATACACTGGTTAACGCTGATGAACAAGACTGACTGCAATCTTTTTCAAAGGTTCTGAGAAAGAAATCCTGGTTCCCTGGAGTCAGTAGCAAAAATTCCATTGATTTCAAGGAGATGGGGATTTTAACCTTGGTTTTCCTGTGTGTTACCCCTGAAGTGTCTCTGAAAGACTCATCAGGTAGAAAGGAAAATACTCCATGTGCTTCACTTCGGTTATTTTCCTCAGTTGCTTTGTTCTTTCACGATTGCCTACAAAGGGACCAGTACCACTTACTGGGCAACTGAGAGATGTGTGTGACTGCTAGAAAGTAAAATGATACCATATCGTTTATGTCTTATGTGGCAGATCAAGAGGAGCTCATTAGAGGAACAAATTCATTTTGTTCTTTTGCTTGAAGAGTATCTGCTGAAACTTGGGTGTCAGTGTGTGGGCATCTCAGTGAACCTCGGCCAAGTGATCATCTGGCAAATCACTTGTAGTATTAAGAAGTATATAGGATTGGAAAGAAAGTAAGATTGACAGTGTCTTAATGCCTTTATATCAGTGATACAAACATTCTGGTACACGGACGTCAGACAGCTGTCTCAGAGCTTCTCTCTCCTATTCGTCACATGGTGTGTGCAGATTGCACGAAACAGTTATTATCCCTTTCAGCAGTTCTTGAACCCTGTCTTCTTTTATTAAAATGTCATAAAAAGGAGGTGGCAGTGGGGTCTGTACAAGACAGCAATAGAGCTAGACCTGTACTTTTATATTAATGAAGAGGGGTTTGGGAACTTACCTGTGTTTACTGAGTTGCTCATGGTTGGGTACTGATTAGAGAAGAGCCCATCCTCATGAGAACATCGTACCTCTTTGTATCATTCTTTTGCCATAATATCAAGGCTTATGTTTCCTGTGATGTATTTCTGGCAGTTACACAAATCAAGCAATGCTTCTGGGCTAATTGCACAAAACTAGTGTGGTCAGGAAGGCATGAAACTTCAGAGGACATTTGGATAAAACTTGGCTTATCATTTAGAAATGGTTGTATTTTGTCTCCCCATCTCAAAAGAGCAGAGCTTGTGACTTAAGTTCTTTTAAGCAGACATCTGAACAATCCCCTGTCCACAGCTGAAGGATGAAACTTGTCCATACGTACACAGCTCTGCATCCTCGGTACAATTTGCATCTGTGCTTGTTCCTACTCATACCCCTCCCAACCAATGAGCTATCCCTTTATGTCAAGCTGGTGTGGGGGGCTTGCTTTGAATTATTTTTATAGTCATAATGAGCTATGTGCTTAACTTGTTGGATCATCCATTTTAATATGGATAGGTAAAGCTTTCTCAAGCAAATTTCAGACCTCATTCAGTTTGAAGAGTCTCATCCCTAAGAGTACTCTAAAAACGTATGTAACTGGACTTAAGGTTATCTCAGTTCCTTAGCTGCTTCAAAACATATAAGGAGGTGCTTGTTGAAGCAAATCAACTTTCCAGAGCTGCATGCAGTGAAATTGGTTAGCAGGAATTGATATTGTATCCCTTAGCGATCAAGGGTTCATCTAGATTTTTGCCAAGAGACCAGGGGTTGCTGATAGCATCTGAGGGTTTGGCTGTCTCCCACTCAGGAAATGAGTGAAATGGGTGCTCAGTGGGATTAAATACTTTTGTAAAAATAAAAAAAAAGGCAACCAGCTATATCCAGGCTCTCATGTAATGCCACAGGGAGTTTCATTTTAGAATATCTAATCAACCTCTGATTTGTGCCTTGCTATCACGTTTTCTGGTCTCTGTTTGTTCTAGATAGGACACTTGGGATGTGATCCTTTCAAACTGGCTTTTAATTTTACTCCCCAAGAAATTAATTATTGACAAGTCCCAGAATCTGAGCCACTCTAACCAACTGTTCATGGATTTGTCATCTACACTTACCAGTAAAATTCACACGTCACACTACTATGAATGAGACAAGTCAATTGGAGAACAGAAACCCTATTGCATGGTTTATCTAAATAATAAACACATTTTTAATGGTAAACATTGACTCTGAACTTTCCAAGAACATCTTGTACATAAAAAAATTTACTGCAGAAATTCTCAGATAGTGATTTTAGATAATGGCTAAATGTAAGAATTTCACTGTGTTGCAGGAACAGTAAAAAAAAGATGAAATATATTGAATAAAGATTTTATTGTGAGTTATTTGCTCAGCTCTGTAGCACCATCAATTTTTTCTGCCTATATAAAAATAATGAAGTCAATAAATGTGTTTAGGTGACCTCTGAGACTTACAAAAAGGATGTTATGAGATGGGTGAATACTGGATACAGTATTTCATTCCATTGCTGAACAGCTGTTGTGGTAGACAGTGCTGGCATCCTATTTTTCACCATTGGTACTAATGCAAATTGGGCTTTGATTGTATATATATTTTATTGTATTGCTGGAATATGAAAAAGCCTACTAGCCTGTCAACCCTTCTGTCCCACCTGTTTATGCACCTTTATAATGTGGAATTACAGACTGTGAAGCAGGAAGCTCGGTGACCAGTGTGAGAGCCTGCATACAGATTTGCCCAGCCACTGCAGACAACCAGCCTGGTGGCTGACTTTGGCTGCAGCATCTTTCTAGAACCCATTGGGCTGATTATCCTGATTTCAGTGAGCATGCAGCAGAGGTATAAATGGAAATGTAGATTTTATTCAAATGCATTTATGAACATCTGGGCTCTATCCTGACCCTGTCACCGTGGGCTGTTAATTGTTCCATCTCTTTTCCAAATGAATGATCCCAGCTTGCTGCGCATCACATCAGATAATAGCAGAGACTGTTGTGGCACTGAATGGCTTATGTATACTACAGGAAGTCTCCCATGAATCACAAAACACAAGCAGATGACACTTTGTACTTTCTGTAGGTGTGCTGTGCTCCTGTGAAGGTGTCTGCCTTGGTACCTGCCTTGTCACAGTTCTGAGTTTCACAGAAATCAGAAAATATTATTCAGGGAAATATTCAAATTAGCACTTTTGGTCTAATTCTTATGTGGATTTAATATTTATACTGGTGATGCCTTTTTCCTTTGCCGGATGATGAAAAAGAGAGAAATTATGCATTAACAATTAAGAGCATAATGAGAATTCTGCATTTGCTTAACCACATTTTCTGTGTATTTTCTCTGAGTTCAGTATTTGTTACTTTTTCAGTCCAACAGCTATTCAAAAGGAGGTGCACACCTTGTCAGTTACTGAATAACCTCCTTTGAAAATTGACTGAGATTGTGTGTTTTGCCCTGGAGCATCTTTTTTTAAGTAATTAGTGTAAATCAGTCAATAGATCTGCGTTAACAACACCTTAAGAATTGCAGTAGTTTGGAAAATGTTGCACTCTATTCTATGTTATCTCTTTTAAGTGCCATTGGTTTAAAATGTGAGAAAATTATCTGTTTTTAAAAATAGATCAGTAGTACTTTGATTATGCAGCTTTTGATTTAGAGGGCTTTATGCATTTATTCAGTAGACAGTTGACACTGTACCTGCTGTTTTCTGCTTATTTAAAAAAAGTACTTTCAAGCTTTTGCTCCACAAACTTCTCACACTGAAAATAAAGATATAGAAGGATCCTTTTGACTTGCATATGTGTGACTCCTTCCAAAACAAAGTTGCCCATACTCTGGGATATTCCAGCAGCTCCGTAAGATGTTTCCTCTATGCTCTGCAGTTGCTGAGCTGTGGTAGTGGTAACTGAAGGCTCTCCTTAATATGGGAAGCAAGGGGAAGATGCTGGTTGTAGCAAGGGACTGAGCTGAGGAAAGTGCTGGCTACAGAGGGAGTTTGCTTGGGGGTGAGAGCTTTGTTAGTCAAAGACAAGTTCCAGCGTCCATTTTAACATGTTAGTGACTCACTCATGGCTGTCAGACTCCAGTAGCTGTTAAGCTCCTTGGGTGCAGCTCTTTCATCCACAATTCATGGATGTTTTTTCGCCCCAACTAGTTCTTTGCCCCTTAGTGAATTCTTGCTTGTGGAGTCCAGCTTTTTTTTTATATATTTTTTTTAAATAAGGGAGGGGGATGCCGTTCCAGTCTCTGCTTTTGACAGATTTTGTGGTTTTGCAACTCTCTGTTTCTGTTTTCTTTTCAAAGTAAGGCTGCCCTTCAAAACCGCAGGGAGACTGACTCCAGTGAGGCTGACTGCCATGAGAAATGCTCTCAGAAGTACATGTAGAAGCCTTCACTCCTTCATATTTATATACTAGAATCCCCTTATTTTTTACTTGTAAAATAATTTATTTCTTTTAGTAGTTTAGAAAACTTAATCAAAACTGTCATAGTCTTAGATCCTGAATAGGTACCAGCTTTGAAAATGCTGACCACTGTAGGTCTGTCATCCCCAACATGAACCTTGCCTGCCTTTCTAGCTGTGTACAGAAAACAAGCTGTTTAGAGGAAAAAGAAGCCAGAGATTATTTTTTTTTTAAAGAAGTCTAATTAAGCAATCATAACAGCCCGTTAAATAAATACAGCTTGCAGTTACATTTTAACATGCACTTCTGGTGTTTGTTTAACTTTATTTCTTTTTCACCCCATTTTAACATAATAGAAGATCTGTGGCAGGCTTTCTGAATGCCTACACTCCTCCAGCCTGTCACAGCCTGTGTGCTGTTCATCGGAGCCCTCCAGACTCAAGCTGGCAGGATGCCTAACGTTGTCACTCACCTAAGAGAAGCGGGTTTAAACTGAAAAGCCAAACATTTAGAAAGATGCATTGTTTTGCCCATCTCCAGATTGGACTCTTTTGAAGCAATTAAAACTTAATTGTGATCAGAAATCATGTATGTTTGTGTCAGGCCTTGGCTGTGTAAAGTTCAGCGTTCCCCAGAGTCGGAGATCTGGGCTGGCTTTTCAGAAGAGCTCAGCATGCACCAATTCTTGTTGAGAACAACAGGGGTGCTTCTCGAGATTGAATGCCTTTGAAAATCTGATCATGTCACTTTATTTATTTATGTAGATTTGTGTATGCACAAATATATACAACGTGCCCAGAAACAAGCACGTACACATACATGACAGCTCTAGGGTCTGGATTTTCAAAGGAGCCTAGGAGAATTCAGAGAGAGATGGGTGCCTAATTAAAATTCATATCCTTCCTGCCTTTGGCATAACTTAAACCTACAGCTAAGTTAATACCAAAACATGACTAAAGGGCAGCAGGATAATTCAGTAAAACCCATAAGAAGCAAGCCAGGCAAATTAGCTGTCCTTTCACCAGTCTTGCATATTTCGATTTCTTTTTTTCAAAGATAGAAGGAAAATGACAAATGAATGCCAAATCTCTTTAAAATACTGCCCCAAGAAGGGATGCCTTAGAATGTCTGGGGTCAGGACCTATCTCTGGTTATGTGTTTAATCACACGGCAAAAGGAGTCTGATTTTTGTTGGGACTTCACTGTACTATTGCGCTAGTGTCTGAAAACCGCAGTCAGGTAACAGAGGACTTTTGGGTACTTGATAAAATGATACTGTAAGCTGTAAAATCATAGCAGAAAGAGTGCGTCTTCCCCCTCCAATATGCAGCAAAACAAACAAACCTCTTTTAGTTTAGGATTACCGAGAATTTTGTTCCTTATCTACATGTGCAAAAAGAAAATCCTGCATCTTGGAAGATTATTTACTAAACCAATAGTTTTTATGACAGTACACAATACAGTTTACATTCCAGCTGTGGCACCAGGAAGGAGGAGGGCACCCGAGTTCAGTTCCTAGCATCTCAGCTTTATCTAATACCTATGCTCTAGACAGCCCACCAGAATAGAAAATGGAATGCATTCATATGAAAGGCTTTTACACCACCATGAATTTTGAAATCTTTGCTGCCCAGGATGTATCCTCAACAGGTAGTCTGGAGAAAAAGTATAGAGCATGGTAATTTTTTTTCCCTCGAGACCACTGTGGGGAAGGAAGGATTTGAAAGCCACACTTTGTTAGTCTGGGTGAGAGCCAAGGTAGTTTTCAAACCAAGAGCAGATTCGCTTCTGCAGCCACTGAATTTTAAAAGAAAGTGACTGCAAATGCAGAGATGTGATCTGTTTTCCGTAGAAAAGGCTTGCAGGACTGGACCTCTAAGGAAGGAGTATTTAATCTATGTGTCCTGCCCAGAATCAGTGAGGATTTGGTACCAAATCAGTCCTCCTGAGCTGGTACTTGGTTATGTACAGAGCCACAAATGATGGTATGGGGTGACACACCTGAGTTTGATACCTCTGAGCTGATGTACAGGACCCCTGAAAGGGATGACAGCCCAACTCACAGCTCTGCACTTTTCCCCCTGCTTTCTGCTTGACTTGTGTTTAACCTGGGGCACAGAGCCCTGAGGCAGAGCAGTTTGAAATTGTTAGGGCCAAATGTTTTCTTCCCTGTTTGTCATTGTCAGTGCTTCTCTCTGTCAGCTGCTTTGTGGCGTTAGAAAGAATGAATCCCAAACCACTTTATTTTCCTGAACTGGACAATTTTGCTGCAGTTCTCTCACTTGTGCTCTTGGATGGTACTGACAGTGGAGAATGGATTTTTAATTAAAGGAAAAGAGGTATTAACAAATACCTTACATCAAAGCAACTGGTCTCTAACCTAACTAGCCTAGGATGCTTGCTCCTGCTAGGCTTCTGGACAAACACACTTCACCACTGTGATCTTAAGAGGCTGAAGTATCTTTCAGACAAGCTCATTCCTTAGACTTAATTAAAACCTAGTTCACTCCTTTATTCAATTTATGAGGCCTAGCCAGTAGGATTAAGTGATTACAGGCAAAAAGCCCCATTTGTGAAACACTCATAAGCTCAAGCTGCTAGACTGCTCAGTTGTACTCCATTAAATTAATAAGGAATGAATAGACTGATCCATTATGAATAAAGCTGTGGGGAGCCTCAGCATTGCCTCAGACTCTCTGCACACTCCTTAGAGAACATTTGTGCAAAATGATTATGTTCATATTCATTCAATTGGAATTCTATAAAAGCGGAATGCATAAATTACTCTAAAGATGGGGAGTTTATCTTAAACATTAACTATGTGTGTGAATTAATAAGACTATTATAAAACCATTAGCATTCAGTGTATTTACCTACGTATGCTGCATACCTAAACTAAATTCAACAGTTCTTCCTAATTGCTATTCTTGTTGTGTGATCAAGCTGTGGTTCATTTTCCCTTGTAGTCATAATATTTTTGAGTTACAGTTTTTCCCTTTAAAACTTCTCAATCCCCTTGCCTTCCACCCCCAGCTTTACATTTGCTCCTGTATTTTTTTCAGAATATAGTAAAATACTGGGCCATTAACATATTGGGATGTGAAAGATCAACAGATGCTTATAGATGCGTTAAAACAAAACATCGAATAGCACCTGCAGGTACGCATGCTGTCAACCAAACCTTTATCTTTTACAGAGAATTAAATGAGGAAGGCTGGCAGTGACTCCTGGATGGGTGTCCCCTGAATCTTTGGCTGTTCTGAAGGACCCAGGAAAATCCTAGTTATAAATATAAAGGGGTGCAGAATTCATCCACCAGCCTTTGCCCTGTTGTGAACATGCACAGTCTGTTTCTTCTGGAAGAACTCCAAATGACTTGAAAGGTGAAAAAAAAAAAAACAAAGAACAAACCGAAACCTCAAAATGAGGTGGTAGGTTGGTGAAAAAAAAAAGAAACAGTTCTTAGTTTTTAGAGGATTTGTCAAATGAGGAGTTAAAATCAGTTAATCGGGTAGCTGATAAGGCCAGTGCTCAGCTGTTGAGTAGTAGGGGTATGCTACAGGATGAGGGAAGGGCTCAGTGCTGAGCTGCTAGGGCAGGCACTTTGAGCAGGCAACTTTTCCTCTTGCCCTGCTTCTCTCTTTTTGTCCTTTGACACTTTCTGACAGAGCGACCAGAGCAGTGGACCCTGTGGGGATATTGAGTTGATTTGCTGGGGACTGGCTGAAGCAGAAAAGACTGCATTATTAGGACTGATTTCGATGTGATCTCAATGAAACAGCAAGGAGGGGTATGTAGGCATGGTGTTATTTTCAGTGCTGTTCCTGAGCAGAGTGAGGAAGTTATGTGTTAACATAGGTTAGCTAGCACGTCTGACCTTCATTGTTCCCAGTGGAAACAGCGACAGTCTATTAGTCCTCCACAAGGGATATCACTGTCTCACAGCAGCTCTGAAAATCCCCCAGGACACTCCTGGAACAACAATAATTCTGCAAGAGTTCACACAACGTTAGAGCTCTGAGAAATGTTTGCAACAAATCTTGCCTGGATGGAGAGGGGGATGTGGTAGGAAGGGGGAGAGAAATGGTTTTGAACTCAGATGCATTTGAGAGGAGACACTAACCTTGCAGCAAGTCGGACCAGGTGGGAGTTTTGCAACAGGAAAATCTTGCTAATTCTCTTGAAATGAAATAACCAAATAGATAAAAGAAGGTGGGAATTAGGTTTTTTAGCTTAATCTCATTTCTGAAGTAGAATATCAACCTCTAAATCTGAATCTGAAAGACAAAGAATTTAAACCAGGAAACTTGCAGGTGGTAATGGCCAAAGAAACTGATTTTCAGCTGAACTCTTAGGAAACGGAGGGACAGAGTTTTAATACAGCTTTATAGAAAATAGTAGCTGAATCAATGTACTGTTGCCTTTGACACAAAAATAATGCTATGCATGGGTAAATACATCTGTAGATTTTGACACATCGGGTGGCTGCTTAAAATCATGGCTGTACAAAAGGATCGGAGTAAAGAAACTCATGTTGGCTACTGGATTTCTTGGACCTGATATTCTCATATTCAGTTACACTATCCTTTCCAACACATTGTACCTTTCCTGTATATGTTCCTGTACCTCTCAGCCTGTAACACACTTGTGTGGGGTATCCTGCTCTAAAATGGGGCACAGGCTGTTCAGTGCTTGCAAAAACACAAGTTATACCTGTACATGGACATCCTGATCCAGGTGCCCTAGCATTTTGACTCCAGAATTCAGTAAACATATTGCATGGGCTGTGTTTGGGGTAACCTCTACGTGCTGTTTTGGAGGTTTTTTGACTGGGAGGTGTGTCTCAAGACACAGAGCTACTTGATGTCACTAGGGCCTCTGGATGGCTTAATCCGGGTTTGATCGAAAGGATTAATAAATGAATTCTTGACTGAGCCTGCATGTGAAGTCTGTATTGGAGAAAGGCTTATTCTCTGGCCCAGCTTCAAGAGAAACCAATCATCATGAACTTCATGCAGATTTATGATTATTCTTTCTATAGAAAGGGTTAGGCCAGCACTCTCTGGCAGTAATGAAAAGCCTGCAGGAAAGGAGAAAGCCAAACATACACAGAATAAACATTGTGTATAGGTTTGTTTCCTTGAAATCTTTCCCTTGTATTTTCTACATTTTCACGGAAACCTGATGAAGGAGTGCTATCATCTACTGAACCAGATAGATAGAATCATTATGCCCCTCTCAACTCCAGCAGACAGAAATATCATACAGTCTTATATTTTCAAGGGAGATGGTATCATGAAATAAAGTGATAAGAAAGAAAGTTACCATGATAGCATGAAATATGTCCACTGGCTGCCTTCAGCACGGTAATCTTTTATGTTCAAACTATTACTCAAAGTACGGATTACTGAAATACTGTTCTTCTGTGGCACCCTCTTGGGTGATCTATGAAAGCCTGTGGAAGTCAGTGAAAAGAATCCTGTCATTTCTGGTTGTTCCTTAAAAAAATAGTTATAAAATAATATATATATATTAAATTTCAGTACACATATATACATGTATTGGAAATACAGTATGATAGCAGGGGTTTAAAAAGGTTCTGTTTAATAACCAGATTTCTAATAAACTCTAGAATATACTGGAAAAAATGAAAACCCACAACCTGCTCATCCAGGGTTTTGGGCTTTCTTTTTTTCTTAATAAAAGCTGGTTGAAAATGGTTTTGTAATCTATTTGCTTCACTGCATTTGCAGATATGCTTGGATTTGTTAGGTTATCTCCTACTCATAGGATTTTGTTAAACAAGGCTGTGGAAAGGTCATTAAAATGAAAACCAAAGCTCTGTCTCAGAGTTTTCCCTTGGTCTTGAAATAGCTTTTTGCTTTTTCTTTTTAATGCTAAATTTTTCACATTGAAACATGATTTTCCTGCCTTTTACACAAAAATGGCATAATGGAGAGACAGAGATAATACAGGGGCTATGGAATTCTTTCATTTTATAAGGCAACGGACCAGTGGTCTGTAAGATCCAGTATCTATCCCAAAAGAAGATTAAAATCACTTGTCCAGCCAGGCAGCGCAAGATGGCAACAATTCTTCTGTGATCCTTGCACATGATTAGTGTATTCCTAGAACCAGGGGGACTGTTAATCCTTGTGACTTAAGCTAAACAGTCTGACTACAGATGTTACCACTTTGTAGATTCTGCATTATTTGGATCTCATTAATGTGTGACATGGTTTATGAGCTACATGATGTGTGATGTGTGAATCGGTATACAAGGACAGGGGGGTGCCTCCCACTTGCGGGGCTGTGTAAATGCTGAGTTCATGTTGTGCAGGTGCAGTAGGGGTGAGCATAAATCTCCTTAACTCAGGAGGGTTAGGAAATCGCTTGCTTCTAGCCTGGCCTTGCCTTAGAGGCAAAATAGGGTGTGTGGTTTAAGCACAGCAGCAGCTGATTTTATATTACTGCTGGTGGTACTCCGAGTTACTGAAAGATGCATGGTTCATGCTAGCGTAGCCATTCTGGGAGTACCAGACATTCCTTTTCTCCTGCAAAAGCCCTTGCCCGGATGTTGATGACTGACACAGGATTCTGAGTAGTCCAGAGTATCTGCAGGGATGTTGAATAATAACCAGTGGAGGGGAAGCTGCCTAGTAATTGACAGTGAAGGAGGGTGGGCACCTTGCAAGACAAGACTATCAGAACTGTCAACCTAGTATCAGAGATGCTACAGTGATGTGTCTTTAGGAATAAGCACCTCTGGGAAGCAATGGGACCCACAGAAATTCAAACCTAGTAGAATGAACCTCCCACCTGAACGTCAGTCCTCGTGAGTGCAGGCTGGAGCTCAGATAGAAGAAGATGTATTTTATGGGCAAGGAGCCATCAGGATTGTCCCAGGAACTGGCCTCTTCTTTCTCTGTAATGTTCACTGTAGTACTTGCTGAAATACAAATCAGTGGGAAGAGGGTATTGACCCATTTCCTTCTAAAGTGGATCTTGAGTGGGTCTTCTAATGAATTGACTTCTACGTTAAAAAATAATCCTCATGAAAGCATAATACTGCCAAGGCTGAAAAGGCTAAAGGTCACCTTGAGAATAAATGATAGCTGTATAACAGTCTAGGAAGTTCCAAGGTTTTTCAAAGTTTGAATAGGGACAAGTGGCCTGTTAGATAATTTCACGTAATATCTTACCTTTTTTGGCCAATTTGCCCTCTGCTCACATGTTGTATATTGGCCAGTTTCCTTGAAATCCTGCTAGAAACTCAGCATATCCTGAAGGTCTGCAAACCAGGTGACCATATAACAATGACTTTCCAATTCCATTGCATCTAGCTCTGACTTCCTGAGGTACTTGCAGGATTATATTGGGTATCCAGCACATCACACCAGTCCCCGTGTACTGATGTTCTGGTGTCCTGCGGCTGTATCATGAATTAAGGGTTGAAGCTACACTGTCTCTTTCGGTCTGCAAGCATGTAATTCCAATGAGCGGTATCCCCCACAGGGTAATAAACTCTTTAATAACAGTAATGTAGCAACCACAATAATGAAAAAAGTGATTACATTCTACACAAAACTGTAAAAGCTCATTTGATCCTAAGGTCCCCAGTGACACATTACCTGGACTTTTATTTAAAATATAACATCTCTTACTTACATCTTACTCAGGTCCTTTGTTAACACTAATATAAAACATCAGTAAAATTGTCGTTGCAGGAATTTAATAAGGAGTAGGTATGGTTCAATGATCCATGCTGCTAATTCCGAGTCCTTCCATGACGCTAATCTAGAAAAACACAAGATGCTCTGCTTGAGTGTTTCATTACTGAACCCCACTTTGCATATGCAAAGCAGATGAGGAGATCCTTTCTTTAGAAGTGGGGTCTTTCCTGTCTTAAAACAGGAATGCTTCTACAAGCACATAAAACATGAGAGACCCTTCTTTTACTTGCTCTTCATTTGTGATGGTTCCCCTGCAACCATCAGGGATCTAGATGGTTCAGGATCCTGATGATTCAGGGATCTAGAATGACACCAGGGCATTTTCTTCTATACATGTGTCAGGCATCAGAGAGCAGAAGTTAGTAAAATCCTACTCTATAATCTACCCTGCTGTATTTCTATTACATGTAATTCTAAGAGGAAAGCAACCCTGCTAAATGTTGCTTGCCTCCCGCTATAGGTAGTATAGACGTTACTGGGCCTATGAGCAGACTTCAAAAGAGTCTGAATTTCAGGGGTAGTTTTTTTCACTATCCCTTCTTGTAATCTGTACAATTGAGCAGAAATATATTCAGACTTTTTCCATTTTCTCCTTTTTTAGTCAGTACCACACTGTTTCCTACTGAAGGCTCTGGCCTTCCCATCATATCTGAGGAATTAATTCCCTGCACTGTAAGTAAGAACATATGGCAAGCTATTAGACATCAGCCAATGCAATGGACAGAGTTCTAGAAAGTGTGCTGGCCAAGATGGTCTATGGAAGGATGGGTTTTTTAATAGGAGTTATGTTCTCAAATGAGAGACAGATCTGAAGATTTAGGAAGTGGGTTAGCAGGTAAAGTGCATTAGCAAAACCTCCTGTGAGGTTTAGCAAGGGCGTTGTGGTGAACTTTTAGGTTGTGACGTAAAATAAGCTTCTACCTCCCTTTGTACAGAAGCTTTCTGTGTTCTCAGAGAGCCGACCTTAATTTTGAAGTGTATAAATTGCTTTCTATCAAATGGAAACAACCTAATTTAGGTAAAGAAACATATTGCTTCTCATTTTTCAAGTGTATGAGTGTATTGTCAACCATTCGAGAAGCTCCCTCAAACATTTGTGTGACCATTTAACATTATCTATACCTCCCCCTTGCACAGTCCCTCCAGCAGCTGGTGAACACACGGAATATGTCATACGTGTTGCAGCCCTCTCTAACCCTATTCTTACTTCCCTTCTTTGATCATATCCACTTCTTGTCTTGCTAGATGAGTCGTCAATCACAGCTCTAGGGCAAGGATTGCCTCTTTGTTTTAATATGCGTTTAGGCATGTAATGCAACAGAACTGGTGTTTCTAGGTGTTAATGCAAACCAAATAGGTAATGGTAATCAAGGCAATGGACTGCCTAAAATGCCTTTTCAAAACAGTATCTGCCACATATTCTTTTATCAGAGCAGAAGATGAAGAGTCTCTACAAGGTGAGAAGTTGTGTTGCAAAGATTTTTGTGTTCTTTTCCATGGAGCTGGCTGCAGCATCAACCAAGGTTTTAAAACATCTTTGTTTTTGAAGTGATGAGCCTTTTAAAAATAATATTGCATGGGTAGCCCTAGTGAATAGGAATTTAGGGAGACATGTGCTACCATGCTTGTTCTCTTGCTAGTCATTGGCTGGAAATGCTCACAGAAGGAATAAAAAGTACATTTGCCTTGTTAATACAATTTGTATTACATATTCATAAACCATTTTATAAAGCTCCCAAGGAAAAATTCAATTGTACTGAAAGCACATAATGGTAGAGCGGCCATACAGAAAACAGGCAGCATGTTACAGAATTAACTGCACAATGAATGAAATGCTATGTCTATAATAAACCCATTCAGATATAAATTATGGGAGAGTAGATGAAATGTTTGTTAAGCAATAAAGCTTGCAACCGTACATGTGAAATTGAATGGGATTTATCATAAAATATTGTGGAGGATACAGGCTGAATATGTGTTACAAATTGACTGAATTAAAAATAATCCAAGGAAAGCAAGCTTTTGGGAGACCGAAGATTTTAGGAAATGAGTTCATAAGCTGTTTAGCTCTGACCCAGAGTCCCCTGGTGCCAAGAAAAAGAGAAAGAAGAAAATAAGAACGAGTAATTTCTTAGAGGACCGCAGTTATGTTGTCTTAATTTTAACCTCCTAAATTTTGTCAAACAATCAGACTCCCTCCTGAGCAAACAACATCTCACTGGAGTGGAGGGTAGAGAATTTGGCCCAGCAGTGTTTGTTTAGTGGAAGATTTCACCCCCTTCTTCTCCCCAAACTATTTATCTCAGTAAGGCTGTTGTACTGAGGGCAGGATAGATGATATTTTGGTTGGACCTTGAAGAGATATGTGGTATGTTTTCCCAAAAGACCTTACCAGATATCTCAATACAAACAACAGAGTTGCTAAAGAACGCATTCTGTGGGATCCAGTACTAAGCTTGACTGAAGTCCACTTCTCAAAGTTACATAGCCTATGCTTTTGCTCTTGGTACTCCCAAAACCTGAAAATACTTACAGTTTTTACAACATGATGGAAATACCGTTTATGAACAAAACCAACAAAAAATCACCAAAACCTTAAAATTAGCTTGTAAATTCAAATATGTGTTTACGGGATAGGGTGGTAAAAAGCAGCTGGGATAATTTCCAGCCACAAATGGCATTTGTAGCTATGGAAACGTAGGATACCCTAAGAAAAAGAGAGAAATCAGAGCTGTAGAATCTGTGCCTAAGAGGGTTAAGAGCATTAATCCTCTTCTTAAGCTCTTACCTAGGTGCTTTTTAGGTCATCTCGGTGCTTTTGTGAATTGTGCAATGAATAATGACCATTTCTCAAAGTAGTTAAATGTATACAAAGGAGTCTGGAAGTGGGAATACAAAGTGGTGTTTCTGCAGGGGCTTTAAGATGGCTGCTCTGATTTTACAGATGAGGATCCCACATGTAGACTGAGGATGAGCGTGTAGACTGAGGATGAGTGTAGTCAAGTGCCACAGACATGCTTGACATGTGTCAACCATGTGCTGCTGAGCCCAAGATCCCTAATTCTATGCGTTTCACTGTGGTGATATTCTGCCAGTGTTTGTCAGACCAAAGAAACAAACACGTAGCTTCCCCTGATTAACACATCTGACTAATCAGTTGATTGCCTTTAATCCCTTTGACCATGCAGCCCAACAGAATCCTTTTTTGTATGCCTCTGCTTAATATTTAATAAATAAAGGGATTCCTCTCCTCAGAGCCACATGTAGAAAGCACTTTTGAGTTGTTATCCAGCAGCGTTTTAATTTCAAGAGGTAATGCTGAGCCATTTCAATGGAATGGGAGCTGCTGGACCATTATTGCAGAGCTAAATATAAATACATGAGGAGAAATTAACTCAAGTAAACTCCATTTTGCTTCCCTGCTGAATGGACGTATTTTCCCATATATAGGAGATTCTGTGGATTTTTTGTTCCCCTTTTTCACTGGAAAACCCACACTGAGTACAAACATACATTGGCATCCTGCAGTGTATCAAGAGGGGCTGGTAATCTTACCCTTTTATGAAACATGGCATGTGCCCAGTACTTTTGGATTGCATTTTATTCACAGGAATACAGGCTATGAAACCTCTCCTTCCTACTGTGGAAGAAAAGCCTGTTAACTTGTCAATCTGCATCTGAAAGGCCAAGGGTTCAAAGCTGCTCATCAGTGTTGGTTGACATTCCCCCTTAGTGCCTTTGGAAGTATCAAGTTTGCCAGTTATTGACTGCATTGCTGAGTTATCTGTTGTATAAGCACAATTTCCATAAAGGACATAAGGCCAGGGACATGTTCACCATGTGTTTTAAGACATGGTTGATTTGATTTTCTCATTTCTTTTTTTTTCTAAACATATTTCTCTCAAATAGTAAATTGTAACAATATTATTGATTGTGTTCTGCTCATGCAGCAATAGTATCTATTTGGCTTTTTAATTCTTTTTTTTCTTAATGATTTGCTCAGAGGGTGGAAAGAAGTAGAGGAGGTAAAATACTTTTGTTCCCTAGAGATGAAGGCTTTCCAATGGAGACCAGCAACACGACAATGTGGGGTCTGTCAGCACTGTAACAGACAGGGCAGAGCCTCTGAACCTGAAATCTTTCTGTGCAATTCCAGGACTTCACATCTAGACCTTATATTGAAACACCATGTTTTTCTTCAATTAACAACTAAATTCCTGCATGAGTTGAATAAATCTGAGGGAAAATTCTCTAGAAGCACAAGAATTGGAAAGTCAGTTGAGGCTAAAAGCGTGCCATATATAATCTGCCCAGGGCAAAGAAAATACATCAGGTTTTGGAGTGCTGAATGCAGGCAATTCAGCAGAAAGTGAATTGTGGATGGAAACATGATATTCAGCTGGTAGAACAACAAGCGTGTCTCAGTCGATTCTGTCTTTTTACTGTTTACTATGTTATTGCAAGTGAAGAGGTAGTATCACTCAATGAGGCAAATTTCATTCTTAGATACATGTGCATAATTATCAGTGACCTTTTACATCTGAGAATTGATTTTGATGGGAGCTCTACCTCCTGCTCTTTAGGGCAGGGCCTTGCCCAATTTGTTTTACATGCTCAACAGTCATTATTTGGATGAACCAATCATGGGGATTGGCTATTATTGATAGATCTTCCAGGAAATATGTCAAAGTTAAGTAAAAATAGATAAAACATGAAATTAACATGAACATGGTTTTTTCCTAATCAGAAACATGTTTCAGTAGCTCTTGCTAAAGTGACAAAATCTAATCAGCAAGATGCAATTGGTATAAGAGGTTTATTAAGAAAAGCAATTCAACAAAGCAGTTATACACAGGGGAATATTACTCAGGATAAACTAATCTGGAAAAATTAAAATTATCCTCCAACAAATATTTGTCAATTGCAGGATGCACAGACCTGAACCAAACCTTCTTCTAAGTTTCATCAAAACGTTATAGTAATTTTTTGCTATTCTGGAACAGATGAGAGAAACTGCCAGGGTTTGTGACACACCATAATAAGAGGTCAAAGGACTCTTATGACACATATATAATGCCCATTTAGCAGGTGGGAGAAGCAAGGAGTGCTCAAGCTCATCTGTCCAGTAATTTTAGGTGTCATGATTAAATGCCAAGTCCTGCATCTCTGGAAGCATCTCTCATGAGCACAGGAGGAGGTCTGAGCTTTCCGACTCAGATGGAAGAGTGCTTTGTATCTTCCTAAATGAAGGTCCAGATCATGGTCTGGATGGTTGACAGTGGTGCAGTGTGTGCCAGAATCTCCCTCTGGTTTTATGAGAAGCGGTAGGTGCTCTGCGCCTACATGTCTCTACTTGTTTACTCAAAAGATTTGGCTCCCCAAATTAGCGAATGCTTTTCAAGAATTTTGTCCAGTTTGCTGCAGTGAGTCAGTCACAGAGGTATGAATAGAGACCAGGGCTCCTCCTCACTCCTGGACCCATGCACTAACCACCGAGACCATTTACTTTTCTAGCCAGGGCCAGAGTGAAGATGTGAAAATACCACAGGCACAATTTTATTTATTTTTTTGTCAAGTTTTCCAGTCAGTTCTGCAGACTCAGGAGGTTTGGTGTTTGGTTAACTCTCCATGTTGAGCAAGATGATAATTTTGGCTTTGCTGTGGAGTTTTTCACTTCTAGGTGTATGAAAGATGAGTCTTTCCTCTTACTTACCCCACTAACCTCTGCTTGAAGGTGAGTGGAGATGTGCATCGAGTTATTTTTCCTTTGGAGAAACTGGTACAGAAGGAGAGGTGAGCAAAGTGGACTGAGCCCATTGGGGTCCTGGCCTCAACCTGGCATTGGCAAGGAGAGCAAAGAGCATGGGGAGAAGGGGGAGGCCAGGAATAGCAAATGGTCGACAGCCCTGGTCTATGCTGTTGATTACATCCTCTGGTGATCCAGCCAGGGGATCAACAGGCTAGTTGTGCCCAGTCATTAAGGAAAGGCATGTCTGTAATTAATGGCAAGGGGCCTGATACAATAAAAGGCATGTCTGCCTTCTGCATTGCGAAGCCCGCATAGGGCTGCAAAAGACGCCAAAGAAAATCAATGTTAAGCAGCTCGTATGGATTTGTGCAGACCTATACAGTGCCAAAATCCAGACATATTTCTCATTGAGCTGAGTCCTCATATGTTTTATTTATAATTTAATGCTAAAATTTATGAAGGAGATGCATGGCAGAGGGAGAACCCATAACCTTGTCATTTCTTTTCTTAAAGCAGCAACTACTAGATCTAGGAAAGAATTACATCCTCCTCGTTCTCTCTGACTCCCCAGCATAAAATGTAACATGATAAAATTCCTTTTCACTCTGAGTTTGTTTTCAATGAATCAGTGGTACAGCTGAGTTGCCCACTGCAAATCACACAGCAAGTTTTTTATCAAAATTGCTACCTGCCAATCACTTGCTCTAAACTACATCACCTCAGATGTTATTCATCAAGCATGCCATGTTACATTACAGACTTTCATAACTCAGACACTTATAGTATGAAAAAAATTAATTGCTTGTATTATTTTCCATAAAAACAAATAAACAGCGCTAGCTGCCTTTTTAAAGTCAGTTGCAGGATTGATTCTGAATCAAATTGTGTTTCACACTAGTTCAAGCCCTCACCAGTAGAAGCTGTAATCTTGGGTCTTTAAATATGGATACTGTAATTTCAGAATGTCACATGCTTTAAACATTTGTATTGAAATTTAAACCACTGCTGTAAGAAAATGTTGTGGTTTGAGCCCAGATGGCAACTAAGCCCCACACAGCTGCTCGCTCAGTCCCCCTTGGTGGGATGGGGGAGAGAATCAGAAGGGTGAAAATGAGAAAGCTTCTGGGTTGAGATAAAGATAGTTTAATATGTAAAGCAAAACCCATGTGTGCAAGAAAAGGAAAACAAAGGATTCATTCACGCATCCCCACCAGCAGGCAGGTGTTCAGCCATGCCCAGGAAAGCAGGGCTACATCACATCTAATGGTTAATTGGAAAGGCAAACACCATCACTCTGGACGTCCTCCCCTTCCTTCTTACCCAGCTTTCTATGCTGAGCATGATGCACAGGGCATGGGATATCCCTTGAGTCAGTAGGGTTCAGCTATCCTGGCTGTGTTCCCTCCCAACACTTTATGCACCCCCAGCCTTCTTGCTGGTGGGATGGGGTGAGGAGCAGTAAAGGCCTTGGCTCTGTGTAAGCACTGCTCAGCAGTAACTAAAACATCCCTGTGTTATCACCACTGTGTTCAGCATAAATCCAAAACATAGCTCCCTACCAGCTACTATGAAGAAAATTAACTCTACCCCAGCCAAAACCAGCACAGAAAAGGAGCATGCACAAAAATGTATTAAATGTGACAGCAACACTAACAGCCTTGTTTGGAGGGAGGAAGGATTTTAACAGAACACATTATTTACTGGTCTCTTTTGTATTGTTTCACCACAATGTCAGGATTATATTTTCCCTGGAACTGTGGATCAGGCTTTTCCCCTTCTGACATCACCCACATTTGTACTATGAAGCTCAGATGAGACAACAAGGTGCAGGATTTCTGCTGGCATGCACTCAACCAGATCAGCACTGCAGAGCTAGCAGAGTTTAATTGAATTGCACTGGAA
>NW_009915585.1:41564-45094 GCF_000696875.1 Nestor notabilis | reverse complement strand
CCCCCCCTTTTTGGTGCCATAAATATGTCAGCTGTTTAAAAGATGTGACTGCCCTTATAAATGTATCAAAGATAAGCTAGGTTGTAAAGGATTCAGGTTCATGAACTGTGTTTATACAGTCTATTGTTTAGTACTCATGAATAATTGATTCTTGTCCTTCCTGTGCAAATATTCAATCAGATACCATTCAAATTGATAGCAGGTGTCTGATCTAGGAAAAAATGGCAATGTTCTATGACTGGGGATGTGATTGCAATACAACTCAACTTCAGCCATGGAGTATCTAGGAGTGTCACACGTTTCGAATGGGACCTGTTAAGAGAGAGTTTCTAATTAAGACAGCATATCGTGTAATTGTCAGTTATGTTTTGGGTAAGCAACCACTCTGAAGCACATTTATGGCATTTTACTTTTATGTGTTTTTATGTGAAATGAAGAATGGATCATCACTTTTTAAAATTGCTTGTTCTGATGAGAGGTTAGATTATGCAAAGAGAAGAATACCTTTCTATGTAGTCTGTAATTCCATAGGATCCTTATGTTTGCAGCATTAAAAAACTGGCTATGATTTTCCCCAGGCCATGTGATGACCAGGAGACGTAGAATAATTGCATTATATGCATTATATTATTTAAGATCCAGTAAGAAGTTGCCTGTTCCTTAAAGCACAGATTATTTTCAGATGAGTTAAAACTTTCCACTACTGGAAGCTTCCTGTAAGTCAGTTTACATACTGCAGGAAAACGAAATGTGTATAGAAACAGAGCATGGAGCAGGACCTGCTTTCTTGAACCTTGGAGCGGTGCTCATTTCTTGCTCAGGGAGGTTGTTATGCCTGATATGGAAAGAGTAGCTGCAGAGTGAATATAGATATAACTGGAATTTTGCTCCTGGGCACATGGAAATAAGTCTGAGAGGTCAGAGGTCCAATGTGTTCCAACTAAAGTGAATACAAGTTTGGTCATTAGATTAACCAAGACAAAAATCGATAACTGGTTGGTATTGGTACAGTGTATATTCCACATGTAATTATCTGATATTAATAGGAAATCTGAAAGAGCTGTTGAGCAAATAAGTAAATAATAGTTTGGGGTTTTTTTGTCATTATCATGCTGAAAATGTTCCTGTGGGAGGCCTCAGCCTTCTGAAGGGTGCGGTAGAGCAGGGAAGCAATGCATCAGTGCTCATGTGTTTTGCATCAAGGAACCAGAACATTGTGCTGTGAAGAAGCGAAGTGCTTCAATTCATTCTCATTGCTACCCTGTGCATGGGTTTTCCTTGCTGCATTCTGCAAGGGTATTACTAGAGTTACTGTTTATACTTTGTTGTGCCTCTTCCCCATGCCCTCCCACCCCCTGAGTTTAATGCTTAAAGATAGGAAATTGGAAGCTCTTAAAATGATTTTCTTCTGGTTGCCAGTGAAGACAGTTTTCCATATTTCTTTATTTACAGCACTTTATATTTTCATCCTCTTTTCTATCAGAATGTCTCTGTAGGTGTAGAAAAGAGGTTCTGTTGTATAGCATTCATGTTCATTCAGTCTTTGACTATACATGTTTGACTACCAGCATGGAAAGATAATGTTTATAGGTGAGATGCACTCAAACCACAAGCATTAGATCAGTGAACGGTCAGTCACATGAAGGTAAGAGGTTTTTCCTCTTGGATTTCTACATTTGAACTAGTCATCTGTTTGCGCTGAACAGTTTTCTGGCATCCTTCAGCTGACTAGGTGTCATGTATTTCCAAAAAACTAACTTGGCCACAGAGTGTCAACTCATTGTTTATTTGCATCTTAATTACAGCTGGCAGTTCTTGAATGGTATCAGATACCCTGCCCACAACTCTCTCAAACCTTCAGATGTCTTTCAATGCTATGTGCATTTATTCCATTCAGTCCCCCAACGCGCAAACAATTCAAAAAGATGTGTCTTTCTACTTAAAGTGGGGAAAGGGTGTGAGGTACTGCTGTACGAGCTGCCAAAACCAAGGTATGTTTCTGAGAGCTTTGCTCTTGTTGATTGAAAAGCCCTTTTTGGGGTTGCTTATTTGAGTAAAGTGGCATATAATGTAAAAGTTCTCCTGCTTTCCTTTTTGGAATACTAAGCAGCTATCTGTTTCTGAAGGTTCAAACAAATGCTTTAGTTATACTCTGTCTGCTCAGCACTCCAGTGCACAAAACCTGGTATTTTTGAGGGAGTTCAGACCCTGAAGCCAGTAGCACACTAAAATGCTCAATCTTCCATAAATATTACCCTTCTCCTGACCTTCCTTCATTTTCCATGCTGGATTCCACTTCTGAATCTATTCATTTTGAATAGGCAGCAAAATCCTTCCCTGGAATAGACAACACAGATACACCTTGCCAGCTGTAGCAGTTCGTAATATATATATTATTGAAATATTGGCAGTAGTCTCTGAAACCACAAACAGAATTAGTTGTACCCAGAGAAACATACTTTCTTTCAGTGGCTTGAGTAGCCAACAATTACTAAAAATATCCTCCTCTTTTCTATAATTTCAGAAGATAACATAGTATTTAGTGCGCAAGTGACATAACACATGAATCAGCTCCTTATAAAGACTTCTTTTTCCCATGGTATGTTAAAAATATTCAGACGGGGCAGCACACAAAGATAGAAGTTGCTTTCTGTTCTTTATTAAGAGCATTTTATGCTTGCTAAAGGTTTCAAATTGCTTGCCTTCCACTATTGAAGTTTCTCTTCAGGTAAGCACAAACTTGAAACCCATCCTGCAACTGCTTCACTCACATGTGTAACTTTAAGCACAGGAGTAACTCCAGCGATGCTGGTAGCAGGGAGATAGCGGCAAGGCTGGGACCACATCCCTGGCTCTGGTTCTCAGTGCTCTCTCCTACTCCCTGGGCTACCAAAGGAGGGACAGCTATGTTAACTGAGTCCTTAGTGTCCTTACCATGGTGCCCATGGGGGACTGCCAGTTGGGTGACACTATGGGAGGAGTGCAGAGCAGAGTAATTGCCTTGTGACTCAGAACATGGCAATTTGCATTGTTTTTTCTTCGGTCTTTACATTCCACTTTATAGGAGTGGTCCGTAGCTTGTAAATTGCTGCTTGAATCAGCATGCTTAAAACTTAGAGGAGTCTTGAAGCATTGTCATACATACCAACTTTTTAGCATTCATGAAATTACTTGTAAGTGATATGCATTTGCAATAATCAAATGATAGTGTACTCTAGGAACCTCAAGGCTGGGAAACTGGTGGAAGAGATCTGTTGGATCGCAGAAAGCACCTTGAATCACTGCAGCAATAACCTTAAGAGCCAAAAATCAAAGCTTGTGGAGATCTGGACTCTGCCAGTATTCCTTGGCTGCAAATTTGTTCCTTTGTTGTTACTAATAAGCTAGAATTTGGTGGTGTGCTGCTTGCACACCACTTTATTGGAAAACCAATCTAATAACCAGCAGTGGCCGGAAGAAGCAGCTCTGCTTCTTCATCCCTCCATATCACTGAATCTTGAATCCCTTGAGGATACACACTCTAGCATCTG
>NW_009915585.1:0-41533 GCF_000696875.1 Nestor notabilis | reverse complement strand
CGCACACCCCTACTTACTTTTCTGACAATTTAACTCCATGAATGTTTTCATTCTTTACTTGTAAGGGCAGAGCTGGGAAGCACAGGCATATATGACCATATATGTGGGGCTCTGCCTTAGCTATAATGAGCAAACCTATAATCAGAGTTGGAAGTTGGGCTGCTCCTGTATGTTCAAATTGAATTTTTAGCTGATTAGTTCTCTAGGAAGGTCTTAGAATGAGCCCATCAATCTATTAGAAATGAAGTAGCAGCATGGATTTCTGTTTAGCAAATGCTAGATGATATTCTGAGAATTTTAGAGGATGAGGGAAGCCCCAAGGCGTGGGAGAAGCATAAATGTTGTACCTACCTTTTTAAAGGAGGAAAAGAAGGCATAGGGAATTCCTAAACCAGTCAGCCCAATAGCTATTGATGGAAATATACTGGAACATATGTTAAAAATGTAAATTCTCTCTAACTATTCAGATGTTAAAAAGATTGTAAAAGATAGTGTAAGATTGATTTGTTCTCAGCAAATCCATCTGATTTCTTTCTCTGAGACAATCACCATGCAGGGGAAAGGGGAAGATGTTGCTGAATTATCTTGATTTCAGCTCTTGTTTTTGTCTCACATAATGCCCTTGTGAAAAATTAGGAAAAAAAAAAAATCTGGTAGAGAACACCCAGCTAAAGAACTGCAATGGGCACTGTATTTTACATATCAAGAAGGCATACTAAATTGAGTGTAGTGTGACAGGAAAATCTGAGCTATATAGGACATAATCTATGAAGAAAAGTTGTGAGAACTGATAAACCTACAGAGAAATCATCTTGATAGTCTTTCCAATATGAGAAAGTTACACAAAGGTTGGTGCTTATTGTTCTCTCTCTCCACTTGAGGGAATTCAAAAGAAACCAATTTAATTTTCAGCCAAGATGCATTAGGATGACTGGGAGGAAAACTTTCTAACCACAGGGGGAATTGAGTAATGATGCAGACTTCATCAGAGGATTTCCAGAACAGGGTAGACAGATGTTAAAGGGGGGGTCTGGCACTAACGATTCGAAGGCTGGGGAGGTTCTACCCAGGCCTATGTTATTACCTGTGAAGAGCGACCCAAGAGGAAAGAGTAAAAAGCTACTGCCAGGAGACTATGAATGAATGATGGGGTTATCAGACGGTAATAAACAGCTCTTTCTTAGAGATAGGTGTGATGCTATTTTCTAAAAAAAATAAGGTTCTTTCATCATGAGTTGATGGTGATATATACATTTTAATATACATAGGAAAATGCAATGTAAAACATTATAAAGACATAGCATACTAATGATACCTATCACAGACTCTGTTTATATATTATGATAATAGCCCTAACTTCTTCTTTAAACATCAGTTATATTGTGATCTAATAAAAGATTAGGGTTTTTAAAGTAACTTTTACTAGACTTACATACAGTTTTAGCTCACATACAAATTTTTGTAGGCCTCTTGAGAACTTAAAATAATAGGACAGGAGAGAATGATGCAGAATTCATTTTAATTTGCTTGTCTTGGAATGCCCTTTGCTGTTTATATTACAAATTTCAATATACATCTCAGAGGATCAGAGCAAGAATAAATATCTAGACCAATTTAAAAATGTACCATTTTTAGAACCTGTCATATATTTTCTGGTAAGGCATGCTATTCATCATCTTTGGAGGACCATTTTTCTTAGAAATATGTAAAAATATATACAGCTAATGCACAGGATCCCAAAAGCTGTAGTTGGAAACATAAATTAAGACCAAAGTGCTCAATTTTAAATGTACCTTTCTTTTCTACAGCACTTGGCTGCCAGGATCTCAGATTTCTTTCAAACTTGAATGAGATGAGTTTCACAAAGTTCCAAAGAAGGTGATAGCTATTATTTGGTTTATGCCTATCATTCTGTAGCATCATCCTCCAGAGAAAATGCTGGTATTAAGATTATTACCCACCTTTCGCCTGAAGCCCAAACCAAAAATCTGGTTATGTGTCTAAGGTTGCTTTAGAGTTTATTCTCTTTCTTCCCCCACCTCTTTAATTTCTGCCACTTTTAGTACTGATAAAGAGAAATACAAAAGCAACAGAGGCTGCTCTCTAAGCTCAGTTTTTATTGAAAGCTAATAGGCATTAGTTAATTCCTTTTTGTCATGCCTCTGCCATACACAAGCCATGTTTTCAGAAGTGAGAATCCTTCACCAATGTTTGTATAAAGTATGTGTGTATATCGTGTCAACGCTTGTGGAGGAAATACCATTTTAAATACCTGCTTACATGTCCAGTATTCTTAGCATATGGAAATGATCTATTTACTCAGATTTAGGATACTATGGCTGTAAAGCACACTTTGTCTTTTGGACAGACGGGATAGAGGCACTGCAAACAACACTGCTGCTCTCACCTTAACAGCAGAACAATGTTAGTATCATAATTTTTGTTGCACAGAAATTTTTACAGTCCTTGATCACTCTTGATGAGTCTTTAGGTATTGTCAGAATCAAACCCAGACAACATGTGCCGAGAAATTGCTCAGTTGTAGGATATTACTTTGGCATGCTGTCACTTGGTGATTCTCATTTCCACTTGCTCATCACAGTGACTTCTCTGCAGTCTCAGCTGAGCTGACGTTAAAAGTTCTATCGATAACAGTAAGCAGAAAAACATGAAAGGAAGTACAAGTTGCTGGTAATGGTGGAGCTCAGGAGTGCTGAACATTTACCTCATTTATTTAAACAGTTAATTATCGCTACTTTCATAACCTAAAAAAGAAGGAAACTTCAACTAATCCACAACATCTTAAATTTTCTTTAATGAAAGCATTTGTTTCCTCTTTTGTTCCCCCTTTTCTGTGTGCTACAGAGGTCATCCTTGGTGTGTCTGTTGAGACCCTCAGCAGCCAAAATGTATTAGAGCAACCACTAAGTAAATTAAATTGACTAAAAACATTTAAAAAATGGCTGGCAGACCCCTCCTGTTGGGTTATTTTATGCTATATCCCAGATTCTAAACAGTTAAGAAAACCAATTAGCATCAAGCAAGCATACAATACCATTTTGTTCTGTAATACTACCTGTCACTTTTTCTATTTCCCATTTCATTCTCATCTTTCTTCATAATTGGATAAAAAAATACTAAGCTATAACTACTTATGCGAAGAAAGATGGGAGACAGACCCTGAACAGATCAGCATGTGCAGTAGAAACTGTGCATTGTGAAAATGCAAAATCAGTTGGAAAGTGATGATTCAACCAATAATGTACGGTGTGATATATGTAACGAACTGGGAAGCTAGAAAGAGCTGAGTTGTGTGGCTTAACTGCTCTAATAGACATTGTGTTTTACAGACCAATGCTGGAACATCTGTAGTGGGTAGTTTCTATTGAGGAAACAGCAGCAGCCATAAAATACTCAGCAGTATCCTATATATAACAATGACGGTTTGAAGACAAGGACACTAGGTTATGTATTTAATTCTTTTGCTTTACTGAGAACACGAACAACAAAAAGCAGGTGGACAAGCTACTGATGTAATGTCTCCTTTGACACAGATTGCATTCCAGTGTTTTTAATAACTCATTTTCCCAGGGGTGGGGTGATGGAGATGCTTTAAATATTCCCTGATTGTCTTTTTCAAAAAGACAAGCTCCCAAATTTCTGGTAGTGTCAAACACTTCTTGCAAATAGTCCCCTGAGGAATTCAGCTGCGAGTAGGTGCTGGCTAGCTGAAGGGCAATGATTGTCAATGTTAGTTCTCTTAGGACAACAATCTGGAAATGAGCAGATGCTGCTGATTACACAGGGATGACTGAGTGGTGAAAAAGGGGTGGAGGAGCACCCATCTTCCCCATTTACAGCTTTTCCATCACACTGTAGACAACATAATTAGGGTGCATAGATGCCCATCTTCTGCACAACTGGTTCCTTGGCTCTGAATCCTTGGCTTATTTCTCACTGGCTTGAAGGTTAAAAACCCTGGATGATTTTAGTGGTTATTGCCACTCCAATAATCTACATATGTTTCACTTTTTAGATAAGTTGCCTTCAGAACTATTGTTTTTTTCCACATGGGGAAAGAGCAGGAAGGAAGAGGGCCTTATTTGCTTGTCTGATGCACTTTGAAATCCTCAAGGCACATGGCTGAAGGCATTTGTTTACGTGCATCATTTCCCAAATACACTTTGATGTAAGTAATGTTTTCCTGGAAAGTGGTGGTGTATGAAATTGTATTGTTGTGGCTCATTCCTGCAGTATGTAACTGGTGGATTTCTAATTTTGGAACGATGGAAAAGTCTTTCCTTATTTCTAGTAGGAAAAAAAGATACCTAACATTCTGTTTACAAATATTGAAGATTAAAAGGAGTGTTTTGTACCTTGGCCAAGCATATTAAGAGCATTTGGTAAATTCTATTATGTTCTTGTTCTTTAATTGAATACTTCAACTGATTTTGGCTCCCGTCTCCGCAATTTTATTTCTGCTTCAGTAACTTGCACTGCACTGTAAGGAGAAAACCTTGTCCTTTCCTTGTCTTTGTTAATATCAGGGTTATTAAACCAAAACAGCCTACACAGCTCCTACTATCAAAATTATATACATAATTATTAGCAAAAAAAAAAAAAGATGACAGAGTTGCAAGTATTCTGTGTGCCTTGTGGGAGAGTGGGCGCTTGTAAGCGGAATAACTCCTGCAGCCTTGTGCACAGCAGAGTTGCTTTCTGCTACTCCCAAAGCAACAAAAATCATATGCAACCCTCCTGATGGAGAGTCACTTCTTCATGCAGCGGTATCAGCAGCAGCCTCTAGATTATGGGGTAGGTATGCTACCTATGGGGTAGCACACAGGTATGCTAACCTATGGGGTAGGCTGTATCCTGTGTGCCACAGACCTTGTCTTCTCACCCAAACCAGGAGTTCAATATGTTTCTCATCCCACCTGGACATGTGGGTTTCTTTCTGAGAGGCCAAGTGGCAAAGGGATGGGCTCAGTCAGGGCTGGCTGGGGTGGGGATGGTGGTAGGTGCGCACAGGGACAGCGGAGCAAGGTGCTGCTCCTGCTCAGTCCTCTCTGGATTCACTGAAAGTGGCTTATCCCAAATCCATCTTTGCCTTGTCACAAACCTCTCTTCTAGGGTTGAAAGGAAGGTCCAAATCATAAGTCTGCTTTTTGGGTGATAAGATTTTCTTCTTTGTATTTTCTTGCATTTTGAAGTGCCTAAACAAGTTAAAATGAATTAAAGATAATAAAAATATACACTAACTTATTAGCCACATTCAGATAGTCTGATTCTGCAATTGCTCATGTATTTTTGGAGGTGATTTGCTTCTTTGTGGGTTTGACTCCATAGCCAGTAGTGTAATAAAGGGAGGGACAGACTGACATGATCATAGCCACAACTCCAAGTCAATGTAATTAATGCTATTTAATATTCAGCTTTTAATTCAAAGAACAATAGAGTACCAGTTTAACCAAAATATACCTAAATATGTCCCTAACTCAAGTGTACGAAGTCAGGAGGCAGTTAGTAGCATTAAGATTAAGAATGTACTTCAGTGTTTTTCTGAAGTGGGGAGCACTCTTCCCCTTCATAATATAATATAATATTTTGCCCAACTGAAACATGTAGGTCAAGAGCGCAGAAAATTAGCACAAGCTATAACACTCTTGTAAAGGGGAGGGTGAAAACAAAACCTAAAACCATTCATACATTTTAAATGGTTTCCCTTCCCTCCATTCATGCAATGATACAGAACAGCTGGTCATGAAACCTGGCTGCACATTTGTTAAATGGGAACAGATTACTGTCAAATATCAAATCAAATTTGTTGACCAATTTTCAAGTTATGTGGCCTTGAGATATTAAAAAAAAAAAAAAAAAAAAAAAAGAGAAAAGAAAAGAAAAAGGTTTACATTGCCTAAAGAGGAGAGGGTAACAGGCCAGTAGTATGAACATTTCACGCTGGTGGGATTTGGCAGGGGGGGAGGGAATCTAATCGCTAACTTTCGCGTGAGTACCCAGCTAAAACCTCAGGGAATTTTATATAGTGCATGTTGTCAGTATTTTAATCATCCACAGCTGTCAAAACTCTTGTAACCCGCCTCTTCTATTTAAAATGTGTCTTCTAGGCATAAAATAATTAAAGGTGCAGGACCATAAGGTAGGCTTAGAGCCGCTGCAATGTGACAAAACTCCACATATGAAAGGCATTATTTCAGGAAGTTTTAAATATAAATTTTGTTTTGTCAGAAGGCTGCAGGGCACACATTTTCTATACTGTCAAGCTTGATAGTAACAATATTTATATTTCAAATAAAAAGATTAAATTGCAGTCTTATGTGTTTCTGGTTTTCACATAGTTTTTACCAGTGTATCATAGTGTTCCATATCAGTGTGTCATCGAAACTTTTTTTTTTTGCTGACACCAGTTTTGCTTTATTGTAATATTAAGTCTTGTGCTGTCAGTCCCTGAATTGAAATAATGAGGGCAGACAGTATTTTAGTCGACTAGCCTATATCTTCCCTTCCCTCTACCCCCCCCCCAGTAAACCTGGAAACACAACAAAATAAAAATGAATTTGTTCAGAAAGGCAGTTGTAAAGGCAGAGATTTGGAGGCTGTTAATATAAAGTGCCTTTGTGTGTGAGTGCGCACGCGTGCACTTGTGCGCGCTTGTGCAACCCCTGTGTGTGTTGTGTCATCCTGTGGTTCAGGACCCCACCTTGTGAACTCACATTCATGTGCCTACTAAATGCACGCTTACTTTCCAGAGGGATTAAAGCTTAGTGTGAGAATACAAATGGAAGAGGAGGGCAGGGCAGCGCAATTTCTGAATATTTTGATCTTCTCTATTTGTTTGTTTTTAATATTAAAAGAGCTAACCCAAAGAATGAGTGTCTTGGTCATTTTGAGCTGTCTGGTTGGCAAGCCTTCTGTGCCACTGCTTGTTAGCTGTTATTTGTGAATGTTCTGTTAATGCCCGTAGGCCCTTCTTTCTTCATTGTTCAGAGTTTTATAGCCCCGTGAGTTTGAGTCCTGGGGTTGGATTGGTGTCATCTGTGCAGCATCAGGGCTTGACAGAACAATGGGGAGAAATGTGAAGAGGTTCTGACTCAGGCTCATGTTGGAACTGCCAATTGGAGTCACTTACCCTGCCAGCTAGGGCTGGTTTTGCTTCTTTTGGGTTGAAATGTGAATATTTCATCACAACCCTTCTGTGGCAGTTTGCGACTGGCAAAGACTTTCTTTGCTAATTCCACTGGTTTTACCCTCTGATGGTGAGGATTTTCCCCCAGTGTCTGATGGTGCTAGCTTCTCTGACCATGATGTGTTTGATGAACTGAGCTACTCATAAAAGTGATTCAAAGTTTGGGTTTTTCAGAAACTACTCCAGAATTGCTAACAGCTTAGACATAATATGGGCTTGATTCCTCCCTGTGTTGCTGCTCAGTGGTGCTTCTTTCTGTCAGTTCAAGCCTTTGGTTTGTCATTTGGCCAATCATGATTTTACAGTAGTGAAAACAAAAGTAAAGAACACTAATGATCATATGTGTGATGGAAAACGAGGAGACTGTTTTGCTAAAGGAATTTATGGGGAACCAAATACAAAATGTACACTTCCATAAAACTTCTCATGCAAGGAGTATTTACTTCTTTTATATTTACAACAGTGGTCAGCTTAATATAATTTACTGGGTTTTGTAACAGGAAAAGTAAACTGCATGCCCTAAATCTGGACAGATCTGGCCATGTCATTCTCATGAGCATCCTTGTGATTACTCAGTTCTCTCCTTAATTTATGCCATAATAGCAACTCTAAAACTGTCCATAGAATAACATCCTACTAGGTCCCAGTAGACACCTGTGGATATTCAAAAGCTATTCAAAGTTATTTGAAAATGAATGAGTTCTGAGGTTTGTTTGTTGGTCTTGCTTAACACCCCTAAACCCTTGTTTTTTCCCACTTTGAATCAGTCTGTTGCACCGCACATATCTCAAATGAGGGAGCCCTATTCCGATGGAAACATCTGGTTTCATTACACCAGGTAACACCTGCATGAAATTACATCTGTGTGGAAAGTCCTTTAACAGAATTTAGTAATTAAACTGAGGCAATCTAATCAAAGAAAGGCATGGAGAAGGTGATACATGAAGTTTCATTCTCTGCCGTATAAATAAGCTGCATTAGTATATTGGGTCTTTCAAGAAACGGTTAACATCAACAGCTTGCCGTTGAATAGATTTCATGTTAAAAACAGCCTTCCATACTATATCCACAATATATATTCTGGTCTTCCAAGCAAATCTCCAGGGTGCTGTTTGGATTTATTGCACTTAATAGCATATTGTTTGGAGTGTACAATGTGTGGGTCTAGCCGAGTTTTACTGGGATATTCTGTGGCTCAATTTCCTTCAATATGTAATGGTGTCCTTTCAAATTCTCCTTTAAAGCCTTGTGCAGTTGGCTGTTTTGCTGGAAAACCTTTGCTCTGTGCCTTACCAAGTCATTCCTAAAATGTCCAGGCTAACCTTGACCTGAGCACCTCAGTGCAGGGACACGCCTGGGGACTCTGAGGTAGTTGGGGGTTTCTCTGTCACTATAACTTGCACTGTGTCTGAGCCTGAAACTGGCTTTAAGTGGAACTTCCGACATTGATTTTTGATTGTCTTGTGATTCTCACAAAAGGAGATGGTTTCCTCCTCTTGGAGTAGGTTCTGGGTTAGCCCTGCATAGTCTAGAGGTACTTCTGGCTTCATTCACTAGAGATTTTACCATCTGGCAGTGTCACCTGGAAGACATAAATAAAGCCATTGTTTCACAGTTTCTATCAGGGGTTGTGTATATTTTCTTTGTCAGAAAGTATAGAATAACAGATCCAGCAGAAATCACAAAAAAATTGCTACTACTGTTAGAAACTGATGAAGGACATCCCAGCTTTAGGATGAGTTCCAGCAATTCTTTATGGAGCTGACTGACATTTTTTCCCATACTTTTTTTCTCTGAAAGCTGACTTTTTGGCCACAGTAAAAAATTCACATGCAAAATTTTCATCTTGATAATAAATGCCCTTGCCAAGATTAGTAAGTTTTCCAGACCTTCCCTGGAGAAAGAATAGTCCTTGGAGCATAGCTGGAAGTCAAGGACTCATTTTGGAAAACAGCTTTTTGGTAGACTGTTTCTCCATCTGCTTTAGAAGCAGTGTATTGCTAATCACCTGACCTTTGAACAAATGCAACTTACTTGTTTGGGCACTTTCATCCATGTTACTCCAGATGTGTCTTTTAAAGCCATATTCCTCCTGTTGATTGATTGATGTTCTCAGAATCCTTTTCCATGTACATTCTCTCAAGAGTGGGACACAGAGCACTGTGGGCTTTGGGTGAGCCATAAGGGAGAAGTAAGCTCCAGAGCTGAAAGGTCATCTTCTCAGAAGTAGTCTCCTGTTTGAAAAGGGAATGTTTTAAACTAGTTGCCTGTGCCGATTGCTGCTGCTCTCTCTTACTCCAAGTTGAGGACCAAACAGATCTTTTCATGTAAGCTGTGTCTAGAGGTAGAAACTAGAGCCAGGAGCAAGTTGTAAGTGTCCTACTTGCCCTTGGGAGCTCACCTCATATCAGACTTGCTGTGCTTGTCTGATGTGAGTACATAGAATCATAGAATGGCTAGGGTTGGAAAGGATCCTAGAGATCATCTAGTTCCAAAACCCCTGCCTGGGCAGGGACAACTCACACTACACCATGTCACCAAGCATCCTGATGTCTCTCTTGCTCAAGTGCTTTCAACCTGACACTATTTGATGCTTCAGTCCAAGAGACAAGTGAGTGCATGGAGTTGAGGCTTGCACAAAAAGTCTTTCTCCCCTTCTCTAGCATCTGTAAATACAGTTGAGAAAGTGTTCCCTTGCTGTTTACAAAGGGAAAAAAAAATGGCAAGAAAAAAAAATGGCAAGAAAAAAAAGGAAGGCAGTAGCAGTAAACTTTCTGCAGAGCTTTAGTCTACCAAAGATTTAAAGGATTGACATTTGCATTACATTTTTTCCCCACCCAGTCCTCCTCATTAGCTGGATATCTTTATTCTCTAAATATTTACCACCTAAACCAAATTTACAGTTTAATTTGCTGCATAAAATCATTTATTGACTGATAAAGCTCATTACTAAGGCCTAGCCCAAGCTGTAGGCTGCCACGACAGTTTTAATTCCTGTAGCAGCAGGCTACTGCAAGAGAAAAACAATCCTGTCACATTAACGGCAGGGGTCTAAATTATTCAAATACACTAAATCCTCCCAGAACAGTTCCCCTGCTCATAATTTGTCTTTTCTCCCCAACAATTAACTAGCAATGCTCTAAGTTAACAATGCCAACTCTTTTGAAATCTCAAGAAAAATGGAAATATATAGATGCAACAAATGTTTTTAGAGAGGAATACATTAAAAGGCCAATGCTGGGAGTCTTCTAGGGAATATAATCAGTTGAATGGACCCACTGCTTTATCTAGTTCAGAAAGAATTTGCTGGTTATTTGTGTGTGTGTTCAAATGGGTTTGATACTGAGCTTGGCATCTGGTGGCATAGATTGATGGTCCTTTCCATGGCACTTCTAATGCCTGATGTTTGTCAGTTCTATTGAAGTCTGAGGAGTCTCCTCTTCCATCTCCTCACTTCAGAGCATTCACTATCTTCATGATTATGAGTTATCATAAATAATTGCAATACTAAGTGTTACAAAACCATGTAATGTGCAGTAAATACAGCGCAGACTGAGAGGTAAGGGTGAAGAGTGCTGATGCAGGTCATCTTGCAGAAGCTGAAGGTCTGAATCTTTCCCAGCTAGGTGTCTCAGAGCTTTCCATCCAAGTCAGCCCACTGAATTTAGACTAGAGGTGATCTTTATGCAAATCTCTGACTAGAACAATTTACAAAGTCAAGAAAAAACAAAGCTGTCTTGTCTGCTTTGACTGCTGACCCACTGCTCAATTTGGTTTCAGTTCTCTGCATATTGCATAATATGGACTTGGTATTTTCATAACTTGTGCTTTATTACCAGCTCTATCAGGTGGTGGACCCTGTCCAGTATCCATGAATAAATACACATGAGAACACTGAGCAAAGAGGAGTTTGAAATTACTCTAGTGATAATGAGGAGGTGCTATAATTTCCTGTAAGGGACAAACAGTTTCATTCTACAGAGGACAATCCAATTCACGTTTGTCCTTGTGTATGTATGACAACCACAGCCCGTATATTGCAGTCAGTAATGGGCAATAGTAAAGTCTTTAGCATTCTGGTGTCTCATACAAATATTGCTTCTACATAGCACTTTGCACTGTTTCAGAACTGTAAGTCCATATTTCCCTGTCCCATTAATTTTCTCCCTTCAATTTTTGTGACACTTTCAGTGCAGAATAGCTTCTTGTGCAAGCCTTCAAAGTGAAAACGATGGCTCCAATTTGTGACCAAATAGCTTTGACATTGTCTGTAGATTTGCTTGAGTTTGTAAAAGACTTTGGTTTTCTTATTTAATCCTTTGATGTTAGAGCAGTCTGAAAAATCAGTAATTCTTTCTGGTGTGCCCTTAGTGATAATTTTAACTCTGCCATGAAATTTTCATATTTTAAACTTATAATGTGTCTTTTTATCCCTTCCTATAGCACACAAAGTACTGTAATGCTGGGAAGTCTTAGATCTCTGAAAAAAGTGCTTAAAACCAGGATGAGGTTAAAATATATAAAAAGAATATGGAAGACTGTACAACATTTGATACTCATCTATATCTGCATTTCACAAGATGTGAGCCATAGTTTGTTTATGATGATCTGCAAAATGACTGAAATTCCCCCTGATTTCCATTTACTTCTAAAGGTATCTGTGTTTCTAGTCCACTCCCTGGGTGGTTATTGAGTGGGCAGTAGTACCTGCTGGAATTCCTACATCTTTATTTGATCTAGTATCTATAGTAAGGAATGTACATGCTGCAAAACAGACAGATGCTGTAGAAGGTTGTGTAAATGCTTTTTAGTAGCCATAACCTTTCCTATTCATATGGCCATAAAAGTGAAACTGGACTTGGCATTCATGTTCGAAAGGCATGTGCTGTATTGCTAAAGATAAAACGGAATTATCAGTAGGAGAAGTTCCTACCCAGTTTGCATTGGCAATGTGAGGACTGATCTCCGTGATACGCTCTCACATGCATGCTCTCTCTGTGTGCTGTATATGCTGAGATTCAGCCTGGATACCTGAGAGCAGCAAAATGACATGCTGCCATTGCCATCCTTTGTGTTTTAAACACAGCTGTGATGGATAACTGCAAACTGGCTTTTTTCTCAAGCAAAGGCAGTTTTAAAGCATCACTTTTCTCATAGGAGTTATCCATGTTCATAGAAGGTTATTTATCAACTTCATCTATTTAATTATGTGCTGTATATTGGATGGGTTTCTCCTTTGACATTTCTGGAGTACATGTGGTGGCATCTCTTTCTCCTGTCACAGTATTGTGGTAAAGACTGAGTAGACCTTAGGCACCTCTGAAACCAGGTGCCTTGTTCAACCATCTTAGGTCAAGTTTTATTAGAAGACATTGTATGCAGAATTTCTGATGTAGCCTTCTGGCTGAAAGTATGCTGGGGCAGCTTGCATCTAGGTCCTAGCTTTCAATTTCTCCTTAATTTCTCCTTCTGCCCAGTCATTTTCTTGTATTTATTTCTGCTTCTACTATCTCAGACCTCAGGGCAGTCTCCAGACTCTTTAGTTAGTCCCTGGATGAAAAGAAGCACCTGTACTATGCATCTGAGCACTTCACGTGTGCAGTGTCACTGTCCTCCACCGGGTTTGGGATTGCTGGGTCAGATGCTCACTAGTATAAACCAATGAGACTGCAGTGAGTTCGATAGAGCTATGCTGATTTACACTGCCTTGAAGACCTGGTGATGCAATCCCAGACCGGTCGTTTTAGGCTTCCTTTGACCATCTGCCCCTGGTTGTCACAAGCTGGAACGAAGCCATGGGGAGCTTGACCTGTGCTTGTTTATTCCAAATGTGCCCACAATTGCAATAAAACCTTGCTGCTCTGAACGCACTGTTCCAGCTCCTCTGTGTGTATGAGGCTTGGAGACAGAAGCTGGTTAATTGTGGCAAATGTGGTTTTCTGGGACATCTAAGGGTTATGTCACTTTTCTGAAAACCTCTTTGATCTTGAATCAAAAGAAGAGGGTGGGTTTTTAGCATCTTCTTAACTGTGTGGCTTTTACAAATTAAAAACCTACTTGAAACTGGTTATACAATATGTGCTTGTGTTTCTCTAAGACTGATGAGACCACCTTTGACTCTAAGCTGCTTTTTCTAGCAGATCATCAGGAAAATTCTGGTAATGAACAGTTGGGAAAAGCTAGAGGGAGCTTTTGAAATAAGAACTGTGCTTTTCTCTGTATTTTGTGAGCCAAGGCTTTAATTTACAGTAAGCACAATAAGGGCAGAAATGAAGCAGCTAGTGTGCTGTCTCATGTCAGTAAGCAAAGTAGTAGAAAGAAATAAATTTTTATTCTGTCCTTGTCACTGAAATAATCCCAGTCTTAAGTAGTTAGGATCTAGAGTCTGAATCACATCCCACTGATTTGGCCAGAATCTTGGAAATTACTGAACTTTTGATTGAACTGCCTGTGTCTTATTACTTTCTGTATATTTCTTTTATATTACATTTATATAATCTCAGGATTTTTCTTTCTCAATTGTTTGAACCTTATACACTGATTTATGTGTGCTGTGAGCTGGGACCATGTGGTTGAGCCTTTCTTGTAGATCTGATAGTCTTAAATACAACAAATGAAAGCATATTGAATACTACTCTGGCCAGATTTCTGTGTAGATTCCTTTGGAGTAGCCTGTGGGCTTTGAAATGTCTCTGAAATACAAGCTGAAAACTAATAATGTATTTTGCATTTTTAAGCTAATGGGTGAAATGTCTAAAATGTGTTTGCCTTTATCCTGTTCAAAAATCAGGTTTTGTAGCTTTAGTATCTGTTAAAAAAGACATGAAATAGAGACTGTGTTACCAGAATTATGCTTTTGCTGTCACAATTTTATGGTAGCAAGAGTAAAGATATTGATGAATTCCTGTTTTCTGGGAAAATGTGTGGATGCTTCAAGTAGTTTGACAAATTTATCAGAGTTTTGAAAAAAGGAAAAAATAAGTAAGCTTTCCTCGAACTGTAATGCTGATCATTGCCCCTATTGTGTGGATGGAACTAAAGAAAAAGCGTTGGTGGTACCCAGCTTTATTTAATTCTTTTTTGTAAAAGAAATGAGATTTCTTATTGTGTACATTCATATGATAATATGTTAGTCTGCTCTAAGCATAACTGATCATCGCTGTTTGTGAGAAAGTTACTTGCCAAAATACCTGCATACAAGAAAGACATTAAAATGCCATCACCTTATTTTATTTGGCTTCTTTGTAGGTACTGTATTCACAACCACTGTATATATTTATTTTCACTTATGCACATACACGAGAGAAAGACTACATTTTTCCAAAGCGACCAGTTTTTTGAGGGATAAGTAAAAACGATTTTAAGGGACCATATTTTCAGGGACATAAATCCCCCTGAATTCTGAAAAAAACATGCATCTTCTCATCTGGTCTTTGGTTTAGCCACCCAGAACAGCACATTTAAGCAGCTGGATTACTAAAAAAGTTCAGAAACCAACGGCAACTAGTATTCTTCTGATCTCTTTTGAAAATGTGACTATTTATTTAAACAGCTAAGCAGGAACCATTCTGAAAACATTTGCTCTCTTTGCTAATGTGAGAAAGTAGACGACCTGGCTCTGCACCACTCCTAATGCCAAAAAACTCCTGGTCTTCCACTGCTTGGGATCTGTAGGCACAAAGTAGTGTTGAGATAAATGCTTGAGAGCAACTGCCATGATCTCATTTTGTATCCATTTGTATGACATACACTTGTTGGCTTCTGAAACCCTATTTGACTCAAAGATCCTGTATGCATCTCATTTTTTTCATACGAGCTTTTAAAAGGCTCATCTGATAAGGTCAGAGTAGCTTATGTGCACATCTACTTTACTACACCTAAAGCTTAATTCTCACTGTCCTAAATGGAACTTTTCTGCCGGTTAGTTTGAATGATACTTTGTGAGGAAGTTGGTCTTATGTTCCTATTATTAAACATGTGAGATTCTTTAGGGGCACATCATAGAGATTTGAGTTTTTCTTGGGTTGAATTCTGCCCTTGGATACAAATGTACAATTCCCAGAGTGATCTACAGAGAATTAATCTGTCATTAGCAATATTGGGTGTAGTGTGTCTAATTCCCATGCACCACCCTGAAAATTTCCACCACCCCCACAAATGGCAAAGAAAAAGAGGACTACTCCATTTATTCTTTTTTATATGTAAATGAGACTTAAAATAATTGTTTGATAATGACATGGGGTTTTTGTTGTTGTTTGGAAATATCTCTTGACAATAATTTATCCTGCAATTATTGTTGCTTAGTCCTATCCTTATAATTAAGGCCAAGAAAGTGTTGTTCATCACCTCATTAAATGTTTTCTCTTTTAGGATGCCTGACTTTCTTTAACAGAGCCAAGAGCTAATAAAGCCACTTGTATGCAGAGCTGGCTGCCTGCAGATCTTTGATCTTTTTTTTCCCTCTTCTTCAAGAATATGACTTTGTGAAGTAGTTGGTGCTGCAGTTTCAGTTTGTTGTTTTAAACAGTTCAGTTGCTATAAATACTCATTCACTTTGATTTTCAATTGCCCTTGTAAGACAATTGAGACAATTGTTTTTTTGTTGGATTCTCACTGAATAGATAGTCCGCCTGTTTTTTTCTTTTTTTTTAAATGTGATTAAAATATAACCCTCTTTCTAATCTTTTCCACAGCTCACTTCTCCCTGAACAGATAAAAATTCAGACCTAACCACCACTAACGACTGAAGAATTCTTTGCACTTGTGTTATGCCTTTCCATTGGTTTTAATGATAGGAAATGGGGTGAGGCAAGTGTCCTGGCTGAGGCCATGCAGGAAATCAGAAACATCTATTGTACCTTTGCTAGAATTATTTGACAGAAATCTCACTTCATTCTGCTGTACTTTTCCTCCTTTATGCATTTTTTGCATTGAAAACAGACTGGTTCAAAAAAATCTATTTCAGAACCTTTTCTGTTGTCTCAGGTATCAGTGGCCATGCTCCTGCAGATATTCATCCCTCTGACAATATCTTTGTACACCTTGAATCCTCTGTCATCACTAAGGTGAGTGATTGTGGAAACCTTAGCGAAGGTTTAAGGAAGGGAAATTTTAGGTGTTTTCAAAACTCAAGTACCTTAACGGTCCTTATGACACCAAAAGAAGCTCTCAAATGTATACCTAATATTGTAATACATATCTTTCTGAGCCCGCAGTTGGATAGGGTGGTGTTATGTCTTAGGATGAATGAGTTCCCTGTGCTTTCAGGGATAAAGATGAGTTAAAAACCAAAAAACTTCATGAGACCTTCATGAAAGGAAAGAAGGGTGCATCCTCTTGCTGTTTCCTGCCATGTTTGCTATTTCTGGTGTGCTCACATTTCTTTTGTTTCATCCCTTACTTGGTGGCTTTCATTATGGAGCTCCTTTTTGACCCTTTCTCCACAACTTCTCCCAGAGGAGCAAAGACCTTTACAAGTTTGAGGGGCATACAAATAAAATGACATGAATTAGGAAGAGACTAAAGCTTCCTAGTTGTGTGAACATCCCATTTGCAAAAAGAGGTAGAAAGGCCTTGAACACATGTCACACAGGACATAGAGTGTGTGTGTATATAAATGTGTGTGGGGAATGAAGTGCCCTCCTCTGGACCACTTCCACTTCCAGACAGTTTAGAAACAGAAGCTGAGATTACTCCTTACACCCCTGCTCCAGTTTATCTCATGGTAAAATAAAGCAGCAGTCAATGAATTATATGCCAAATGTGTATATAATTTTTTTTGTGGGTGTTTTTTTATTAAGCAAGTGCCAGTGTAATATTGAATGTTATTCAATGCTTTGAGTAATTTTAATCTTCCTCATTAAAATTGCCTATCAATGGCCAAGGATGCAAAGCCAGCAACACAAGTTTAAGACCATGAGTCATCCTTCAGTTTTAAAGGGGCTTCTCACCCACTGGAAGTTCACTTTCTGATTCAGGGATTTTGACAAATTGGGGCCTAGTAGCTGGGTGGAGCAGAGGGATTATTTTGGTAGTGATGAGTGCAGGTAGGGAAGCTCCTGAAACCAAAAGGAATGGCAAGCATTCCGGTACTAAGCCACTTAACTGATTAAAATGACCCGGTGATTCATTTACATGAGAGATTACTTGCTCAGGCTTGAAGCGTCTAGTAGTAGTTGATCATGAGTATTTGCTTAATATAAGTGAATTTCAGTATTAGCACAGACAGCCGTGTTTATACCCGAAAGACTGTTGCTTAAAATAAGAGTTAACCCCCCATAGCTTTCCTTCTTATATGGAGTAGTCCCCAGGTAGAGAAGGCTTAGATGATGCTTCTGCTTTAGTAATATGCAGACTTGGTGGCAGGGATTAAAATGATATTGTGGTAAATAAAAGAGAAGTCACTTGTTTTGTGCCAAAGAAAGGGAGTGCCCTTACCCCAGCTGCTTGTGATCCCATGGGAGGTTTGGGTTCACACACTCTTGTGATGGTTCTGGTGTGTGCTCTGCTGTGCAATTAAGACCAACATCTTCTGCATTCATGCAGCAGTTGCTTTAGCCTCCTGACAAAAATTCAGCTAGTCATGTGTATTCACATGTCTGACTCAGTTTTGCACTGGGTGATGCAGAAACCAATGGCCCACTTGAAAGCAGGCATTTGCTGCTTATCTCCAAGCCTCATGCCTTATTTCATGCAGTTAACAAGTAAAGAAATGGGATGCTTCCATTTCAGGAAACCACCTCTAATAGCTGAGGCTGAGGATGACTTAGGCAGCTGTGCAGTGTTGATCCAGTCCTGTAGATCCACATGCTGACACTCTGGTCATTACAGTGTTCTCTGTCCCAGATATCCCCTGAACTATACAAATGAAAGGATCTTCCAAATCATTGACTGGAGATACAGTCTAAATATGTATGTCTTACGATATGCAGCTGGCCAATCTTGCTTTTATCACTGAAGCCTCTTAAATGAGTGGCTGTATGTTTGTGTGTTTCAGTGGCGTTATAAATCCTCTGTAACTCAGGAGAGCACCTTTAGTCGTAGTCACATGGCAGCGACTGTGTGTCTTCTCTCAGAAATTAGTTAAAAAACACTCCAGGATAGAGCGGTGAATTTCAGATGCTCAAGTGCACCTTGGGATGGATGTATTGTGCACACAGAAATTGGACTGTGCTCCTTAATATCCTGGTTTTGTCAGCTACACCCGGACTTTGTCGGCAATGCAGCCTGCTGCAGCTTCAGCTATGAAGATTCACATGAACAGATCTCTGCTGTCACTTTGCTTTTTGCTCGTGTGAACACATGAGTGGCACTTTTGTTTCTTATGTTGGAAAACCTAAGTTTTCCCTGATGAATTTACCAATTACATGGACAATGGGTTATTTAATTATTTTAAAAATGTCTGATACAAGAACTGATAGAATGGTCTGACTTCTTTTCATAATCGTGTGCTCAGATGGCATCAAAAATTGCTTCTAGTTTGGCATATGTCTGTTGTACACTGTGATTAATGGGTTAGCTCAGGACACTGGAAAAGCCTTTCTAGCTGTTGAGCAACAGGACACTTTCATATCCCATACTCATGAGAGCCGGGCTTCAGCAGTCTGGCCTAGCAGGAACAGTGTGTACTGACTGTGATGCTGGACACTGGAACAGCACATGTGCTTCTGTAGCATCTTCATCTAACCTCCATGAAGCCATGACAGCAAAAGGGAAATGTTTAGCATTTTAATACTTTTTGATACCATGATCTTGATTAATTAATGACCAAATACATACTTTGTATTTGGATTATGGCTCATACGTATCTAAACTGGTTATTTCCCCTGGAAGAAGAAGTTGCTATCCATCAGTGACTTAACCAGTTGCCCTTTGACCATCAGTTAAGCAAATCTTCAGTGGGCCTGATTGTGGTCTTGCCTAAATCAGTTGTATGTAACCTTTGACTCAGCTGTGTTACTATTGACTTATGCCAGTAGAAATTAGAAGAGGATGTGTCCTACCTTTATGGTGAGCAAGACCCAAGAGATTTGTGTTGTAAACATTGGCTTAAATGTTTTTTTCTGAGCCATGTTGGGATCAGGATGAAGCTGTATGCATTTCTCTCTCTGTGATATACCTTTCCATACTGATCTTTAGTTTCATGTATAGCATTTTAAGCTTTTGAGCAATTTTGGTTTCAGTAAAATGGAGTGTTGCCCAATGGGCCTTTATCATGTTAAGGTTTATTTATGAACTGCTTGATCCTACATTGACTGAAGATGAGCAATGTCTTTCATGGTGCTTTATACATGGCTGGAGTAGTTGGATTTAGTTTTCTTTTCAGGTACATACATGACTTTGATTCCCAGGTTATCAGTTATGAGAATTTTCAGAGTCTTCTCTCGCACTCAGGACTTGTACAGCTGAGGACGTATTGGCCAAGGTTCTGTTTTGGAGTGAGTTTACTAGTATGGGTTAAGGCAAGATTTAGTCTTCATACCAGCCTGTGACTTCCATGGAAAATGCTATTGTAACCAATATATGTGGGTTGTTGGGATACTGATCTCTTATGAGTCACTGGTGTCCCACCAACTCATTTTATTTAAACCATTGAAGAATAATAAAAGAGCTAAGGCTTTTAGTTGCAAGCACTGTGGACTGCACCAGAGCCAAAATTCTGGTGGCAAAATTCCTGAGCTAACTGATTTCCACTTTCAAGTTAAATTTTAAAAAACATTACGATGATTAATCCTGGCTAATTATTGTTGTCATGAACATTAAACCAAGTGTGTGACCTCCAGTCTGTCTCATGTCATGCTGCTTCATTGATTATTTTGTTCCCTCCTTGAAATATGTTGTTCTGGGAACAGTAGCAAAATAATAGCCTTCATGACATGTCCTCAAGTGCTCCTAGAGTTGAATATCAATTTCTATTTAGACTCAGTGAAAAAAAATAAAAACAAAAGGTCCATAAAGAGAATAAACTTAATCATCTAGGATTCCAGACTCTGGATCCCATGGTGCTTGTGGCTTACGTAGTTTATGGCTTGTAGAATATATGGTGGGGAAAACAGGTCAAATATTTTTTTAACCTCTCAGTGCTCAACCAGTGCAACCCATGTTAATCTGCTGCTCTCAGAGCTGTGTATTTGAATTATACTTTTTTCATGTAAAGAGTGCTGGATAAGGCTTAAGCTGAATTCAGAGACTGCTGCTCCTGACTTGGCTAAAGGAGATGCTGCAGTGGAGGACAACCCATTCCTCCAGCTGCAGAGATGAACTTCAGGAGCCCCAGAAAGAATGACTGAGCTCAGCTTCCCCTAAATGCACAGCCACTATCCTAATGACTTTGTATTGAGATAGTATTTGCTTATTTCCCTCTTTCCCCCGCCTTCTCCTCCTTATATCTTTCTGGATTTCTCCTTACCCTCCCTCTCTAATCATCAGGTATTATCACTTGGTGTCAGACATTGCTTCTACTCACATTCAGGTGCCCTTCCATTTTACTTGTATCACCAATGCTGTGAGCAGTTGCCATGATCCTCTACAGCTTCACAGCGCTCCTGGTACATCTGCCTGAGAGTTTTGCTGCGATTAAAGTTGATTCCAAAAACCAGGAGGGATGGAGGTGATACACCATTCTCCGAGTTGTGTCTGGAGCAGTTACTTCATTCTTGAGAGAGCCTTAAGGCTGCAGGAGAGCTGCATTTCCTGGGGGTGTTGGGTGTTGGTGTAATCAGAAGGACTGAAATTGTATATTAGTCGGTGGAATTTTATCTTCAACATGTAGGGGCAGATTTTATATATGGCACACCAAGGAACATGCCTGTCAGATTTGCATGACAATATTCCATTGCCTGGGAAATGTGTAGGACATGGATTGAAATACAGCCTTGGGGTAACAGCAGTTTTGTCCAAAGAAATGAAGAGATATTAATTTCATATAATTGCATAGATCTTTACTAGGTGCACCTCTGGAACAGGAGCCAGTGTTTTCTTTGTTAGGTCGTGTCAGTGACGGCAAATCAATCACAGTGCACAAACTTGAATTTCAGCTGGTAGATCCAGTCTCCATTGCACCTGTGCTGTTCCCTCATTGCTCTAAATGGAACATGGCACTTTAGGTTTCTGGTTTTTAAAGGCAAGCATAAAAGATGATACACATAAGTAAAAAATTAAATCTAAGTAAGTATGAAAGTGCAGTTTATAATAACAACTTCGGTGCATACGCTCTCCAGATTAAACATTTGTATGTCCTCTGGTACACCTGTGAAGTCAGTAAACAGCAGAGGTGTATGCCTGCTAGTCTTCCATTAGCAAAAATGGGTGGAAATTCAACCCTGTTACTTAACAAGGTGGCTGGTGCTGCAGGGCATCTTTATTAGTCTGCTACTAATGGGAGCAGTGATGGGAACCAGGGCGGAAAAATGCATTTCTCTGACTAAGTGAAAGATGTAACCTCAACTTTCATATATGGATTATTATAGTGAAGCTGTTAGCTATTTGTCATTAACCAAGTAGGTATTTAGCTGATCAGGGGAAAATAATTAAATCATTGTGGTGTGAAAACATCTGAAAAAAAATATGCCTAAAACCTAAAATGTTTTTCTCTAGACAGCAGACGCTAGGCAGGTCCTGTTTGGGAGCAGTAAATTTTCTTCTACATGATTTTCATGAGAGAGTTGTTTTTACCAATTCCTACTGAGCTCTTTCACTATTAGGACACTTTCCTGAAGACTGAGCAGCATATCCTCTGAGCAGAGTCCATGGATAAGTGCCTGACATTTTCCCTTCAGCAGTTGGCAGCAATGCTGATGGCTATTCACAGAGGTTTGGATCTTACCAGGATTATCCTCCATGGGCTCAAGGCCCAGACTAGTCAGTGTTCAACCAGATTATTTCCCCCAGCGGTGGTCCCAGGTAGCCCTGAGTGGCTGTGCAGCAAGACATCCTGAATGGCCCTGCAGATGCCTGCCTTGTTATCCTCGTTCCTATAAGCTGCATAGCTGATACACCGTGAGATGTAGGCTGTGCTACCTGGAGCTGATGTGTGTGACATGTGAGGCACAAGGCTTTAAGAAATCAGTCTGCGTTGGCTTGAAGGGTGTTGTTACCTGTTGCTGCTTAGTAAGTGTTTGTTTCTTTTCAACACTAATCTCTCACAAAATATTTAACTTAAAAACCTTGGAGGCTTACAGACCAGAAACTTGCAGAGCCAGCTCAGGGCAGGCTTTGCAGCTGCAGCTGCCTTTTCCTGGGGAAGGGGTGCATGGGAAAAGGCTGCTTTTGGGAACACACACAACAGCATATTATAGCACATTACTTAAGTTTTTTCTGGAACAACTTCTCCTGAATTCAGAGTCTATTCCAGCTCTGTATGCCATAGTGTAAGGAGAAGGAGGAAGCCCTATAAGTTACTTCTTAAGCTCCTTCGCAGTATGTTTCTTTGCTCTCCGTGGGTTACATGGTCTTGCTTTGGATTCCCAGGTGGGTAGGTTGGACTTGATGATCTCAAAGGTCTTTTAGAATGCAGTTGATTCAATGATTCTATGATCTGTCCAGCTCCCAGGCTAATCCACCCAACAACTCACGTCAGCTCTAGTTGCCGAACAGTGAAGCTTGAAGATGTTTGACCCTTCTATGCCTTTGCACTCCAGTGTCCCTTGAACTGCTGACCCCAGCTTACATCCTTTCTGTTGCTGCTTCTGCACTGTCCAACCTCCTCCACTAACAACTTCAGCTTCTCTCTTCTTGCTTTCCTATGTCCTCTTTGTAACAACCTCACATCCCTCCTCATGTCTGACTTCTGCCTCTGTCTTCTCACTGCCTCCTCTGTCTCCACACTTTTACATATGATTCAACTATATTCCAGTCCCATGATCTAGCAAAAATGGACAGATGGGGTTACAGAAGAGCTCATGACATGGCTCTGCTCTAACCTTAGGTTTTTCCAGTCTTTGCTCCTTTGTTCATGGTTACCTTTTACTATGCTCCTGCGATTTCTAACACAGATGATAAACTAAGACAGTGGGGACTGTAAAAGATAAGGTAATAATAGAAATTAAATACCAGGCCAGGACTTTAGCTGGCGTAAATCAGCTGCTGATCTAAACCAGCTGGGGATTTGGCCCACTCTAAAATGAAACTATAGGATAGGAAGGATCCATATAATTATTCCCCAAAGAGCACTTTTGTCATGATGCCAGACTGATGTTTCTATTCTTGTTTTTAAAATGATGTATTTTAGAAAGTGATTGTCTCAGTGTTGCCCACCTGTGGTCACAATATTGGTTCTTTCAAAAGTGAACATGCCAAGTCCTTCAGGCACTCAGTGATGGCTCTTAAAATGGATCCCTTCAGCACCTGGAGTTTCTCTTAAAAACTGCTAATCCAAAAAGAAACAAGACCCACATTAGTTTCACTGCTTAGGCCTCAGCAGCAGCAGAATGCTACACCTCAGAGTCTCATGATCAAATTCTACATTAAATTCCAGTTTGTGGGTTTGAGTTTTTTACCTACCTGCAGACTCACTTCAGTTTTAGTTTTGAGCTGCTACACCCAGCCCTCTGCTAGGAAGGGCTTATTGCAAAGGCTTTACATTATGGGACCTAAGCAGTCTACCTCATAACCAGTATGAAAGTATCAGTTGTTATATGCTCAGTTCATGGCTGTGGTACTGTGGTGGGAAGATGTATGGAATTTATTCATGTGATGCATTATACGTGCACCCAACACATAACATTTGACATGGGACTCCTCTGTTTTTTCTATACATTTAGTGGAAGGCATCAGGTCACTCTCTTCCTTTGTGAAGAAAGATGGCATCTATAATTATATCCAATATCACCCAATTCTTGCTCAGCTTCAGATTATTTACTACCCTGCATAACCAGACAAGGAATGAACCTGAAAGCTTGTCTACAGAGTGCTATGATAGCTGAGTTTTCTAGATGGCAGTCTGAAGTCTCCTATTGCTTGTGATCTCTATCAAAGTGTAACCCAAGGAGATGATCATTAACAACGAGGCTGGCACAAAGGGCTAAGTCTAGTAATTGTACTTAAAAAAAGAAATAAATTAACAACTCTCACTGTATGCTCAGTTCAGCCTCACCAGCTGTGACATGTCCTTTCTTGCACACAGCAACAAAAATAGACCCAAGTACTGAAGGAGAAAAAAAAAGAAAAGAAATAAAAGAAAACCCAATTTGTTTCCTATTAAGCTGCTGAAAAGCTTAAACCCATTTCTATTCCAGTTAGTAGCTAAGTGAAAATGTAACTGCTTTATATATTTCACCAGAATTAAACTTAAACCTACAGAATTAGGTTTATTAATTTCTGTCAGTGCTCAATGGGGAAATAAGAGTGCCCATTCATTAAGGATACACAATTACTGCAGACAAAAATGAAGCACAGTGCTATTAACCATAATAAAAATGTTGAACACTGTGGAAATTTTCATTAAATAGAATCTATTCCTTATATGACTCTACTTAATCCTTTCTGTCTTTTTTTTTCTTCTCCTTTGTGTTCTTAAACTCATTTTATTTTATTACTTCACTTTTATGTATGTTTCTTAATGTAATTATGATTAAATGTTTTTTGGTAGTAAACAGTATTTCTTTATTTAAAAAATCTCTCCCCACACTTACTTAAGTGAAAAATAGTCCTTAGAAAACAATACAAGTGTTAAGTAGAGTTTCATTATTATTTTAGGTCATAACGTAAAAGAGGAAGCTGCAGCAAATAAAGAAAACTTTATCAGCCCATCCACTGAAATGTAATTGACTTGGTAGAGCAGACCCATAGGTAGAGTACACTGATAGACCAGAATAAATTCATTGAAGTCAACTAAAAAGCAAAATAATGGTGATGTCAGAAAACAAATAAATTTTCTAGAAAATTGAATGTGTTCAGGCTTTGCTAAAAACATTTAAGTAAAAATAATTTATTATGAAGAACATATTCTCAGATTTTCAGTACCTTCACATAACGCTTTGGGAAGTTGCCGATCCCCCATGTAGACTTTGAATTCTTTATAACAAACTATATGTCATTTGAGGGACACAGCTTTAATTGCTTGAGAAGGGTCATCAGTTAGTAACTATGATATGGATTAGCTGATGATTTCAGCTCATGAAACTCTGTTGAAGCCAATGGGATTATGATCATTTCCAATAAATAAAGGCTTATCTCCAGATGAGTTAAAAACGAATGTGACAGTGCCTGGTTCAGTGAATGACCTGTATTTCTTGCATAGAAATAAATGAATAATAAATAACTATGCCCTGTTGGTCAAAGATATTTATTTAACCTGAGGGCTACATTATTAAAGACCTCCTTAGGAATGTCGAAGAGGATTTTGCTCATGTTCTTGTAATCCAGGATGCTGGGCAGTCTTCAGATTGTCAGTGCTGGACCCACGACTCCAGCATATTGATAAGTAAAGCCTGTAGGCTTGGGGAGCATAACTGGAGAGACTTGTTCCTCTGAAACCTAGGGAAGAAGGGTTGAAGTGAACCTCAGTGTTTATTTTAGGCAAAGGAGATGCTGGATTCAAGGTCTCTGCATTAATCTTTTGCTTTGACTGGCAGGAATCATTACAAGAACTCACTAAAGCTACATACAGTATTATTATTTTGAATTATCACTGAGCTTCAGACCCATGCTCCAGAAGTTGAAAGGCTGCTCTCTAGAGCAGTTGGGCCTTTGTTTTGTCTGGGATCATTTAAATAGTATGTCCTAATATAGCAGATTAAGGGGATGGACAGCAAACTATGTGACTTAGCTGTATTTGAGCTATGTGGGGCAAGTTATCTCAGTTCAGCCAGAAGCATGGACCTTCTGGGCTAAGACTTCTGCTCTTCTGTTGGTGCTCATAGGTTTCAGTGAGGGCTTGCAGCTGGATCACTGTAATTTGTTGTTTGTAGCATTCTGTGGATGCAGTCAAATGTGAGCATGAAAGATTTTTGACCAGCGAGCTTCTTTATAGGGACAAATGACTCTTGTGCTCACAGATAAGGTGGTCTGAATGCTAGCATTTGCACTTATGAAGGATTATATCAAAAGCCTTTTCAGAGTTGGTCAGATAGGTTATTTATAGATCTTTTTCTTGGATGACCTGATTGATGATATGCAGATGGTCAAGGGGACATTAGCTTATTCTAAAGCGTTATTGTGTCCAGAGCTGTTTGAAGTCTAGTTGCTTATTTCTCTCTATTAATAGCACCTTTCAGTTTGGGCCTTGGTTGCAGGCTTGGATGTTCTCATAGCTTCTGTTTCTTTATCCCATCTCACCAGGAAGCTGAATGGGACACTTGTTTGACTTTGTCATTTAAATACTGGAAAAAAAGGCACCCTGAGATAGAAAAGATGCAAACCCACTGTATCTGTTCACCTCCACAACCTCCAGTAACAGAGCACAAAACTCTATTTGGTCCTGTAGTGCTGCTGTTTCCACACTGGGATGTCCTCTGCAATTGCACCTCTGAATCAGGGAGAAATTGCCATGACCTTTCTAGTTCTTGGATTTAATAATGGAAGAACTGAGGTGTGGAAACATATCAATGGATTACAGCCAAAATAGACTGTTTTCTGAATAGACCTAGACTACTTAGCATTCAGTAAACAGCTTTAATACAGGACAGTAAAAACTGCCTATGCACTTATTACCTGGATATGGTTAACTAGTCAGAGTATAACCACAGAAATATGAGTGCATTTCAATAAACACACAAAATGGCTTCGTTTTCAAAGTACAGTAGTTCCCTTAGGTATTCTAAAATCTATTCTTCTGTAGACAAATATTCATTTTCTTTCAGCATTAATTGTAGCATTGTTGCTGGTAATGTTTCCTGCATTATACTCAGCTGCCTCATACTGTGGATAAGAGAAATCAGATTGAGAGCAAGAACAGAAAATACTAAGATTGCAGCTGCATCTCCTGGGGAAATTATTGCCATTTCAAATGTCAGTCAGCCTGATTCATTATTAGGGGGGAGTACAAGACACCTCCTGCTTGAAAACTGGTCTGCATAGAAATGGCAAACTGGTTTTATTGTTACTATCCTTATGATGTAACCTTAATAAAATATGCACAGGTTCTATTTTGTCTTCACAATAAGTATAACCTTTGGTATCCTGGGTAGTGGCTAAATTAATCTGCTCCTTCAGAACAATGCGATTTCAAACACGACAGAACCCTCCTGTTGTTAAAGAACATTTATCTGCTTTACTTTCATTTGCATTTTCCATAAATTGAGTAGCAGGAAGTGTGAAACACCTGAAGTTCAAAGTCTCTGGAATGCACAGATGTTGATTTTCATTATAGACTCCAAAGATTGGCTCCGAAGCAACACTGCAGAGATTTTTGTGTAACTTAACCACCTTCCATTGGTGTGCTGGGACTCTGAGAACTCTCCAAGGAGCAATACAGCAGATTCCTGGAGGACTGTGAATGACTAGTGTGCCAGAGTGAGAATTGAAGTTATTGTCAAGTAACCTTTTGATTATCTGGTGAGATATTTCCTTAGGTTTTTTTGGTTTTTGTTTTGTTGGTTTTTTTTACTGAAACCAAGATAAAGTTGCAAAATATCATAGTGCTTTTGTTCTTTTAATACACCTCTGCCCAAAGATGTCTAAGTGTCTTGGCAGCTCAGACTCTTGCTTGACCTTCTCTTACTTGGGTGTCTATAATGCACAGCAGAGTGTGTGCTCCGTGTTCCCACATGCCTTTGCTTATTTCTCCTCTGACAAAAACAAAAGCATGAAAATGCCTTAATGTACATTCACTGCAATGAGTGCTGGGGTTGTTTCTCTGGGGGTTTCACAAGTATTGCCCTACTAAACATGTTCACACAGCACCTTGTGGCTTCTCTGACTACAAATCTGTTCGTGAAACAGACCTGTGGCTGGGTGAACCTGAGTGAAGTGTTTCATGCTTGGTGTTCAGTAAAGCAATCTTGGTACTGGTACTTTCAAGACTATGTAGCTTTTATTTTTTACCCAGTGGGGAAAGATGCAGGTTTAACATGTCACTTCATGTCCAGATAGTCACACGTGATGCTTCCTGTGAGTACCATCCAAGACAGTACTGGCACAAGATTTGCTTCTCTTGAAGTGAGGGAAGTACATGCCTTAGAATTCCAGCCCTCCCTTTGCCATTTACACCAAAGCAATCAGTGAACCCCATCTTGGCTAAATGCATAGAAAAGTGTGTATTATTGTTCATTGCCTACTAAGTGGAAAGGTTGTCTTGTTTTGCTTCTTCTGTATTCCCCTGTGGAAGGAGACATTTAAATTGAAACTTCTGGATTGGAAGTACAGAGGAATTACAGCTAGTCACCAGTGACATATTTTTCGAGCACCTCTATACGAAGCTTGAAATGTTTCTGCTTGCCAAGACCTTGCATGTAGATCTAATGTGAATACTGTGTTTGAATTGACTAATAAATTTGTAGCAGGGGGAGAAAAAGACAGAACTAAAACCCCACTCATCCTGTGGTACCATTAATCAATATTTCCCGATTTTCCATTCTTCTTTTTATCGGAGACTTCCAAAGGCCAATTTCAAGCAAGACAGATACAGAGCTGCTTTGCCACTAATGGCAGTGTCAAATTTTCTTCACTCCCCTTATGAAACTCATGGCTTCACCTGCAAAATCCCCGCTGATAGTTTTGAAGGATTGAAGGATTAACAGAGGTGTGAATCTCACCTTGCATAAGAAATACATTTTGCTCACTTTGTCACTTCTGTGTGATTTCATGATTGTGAGTATTGACTTTTCCTGTCAGACATTTAGGCGGTATATGCTGACAGATGTCTGTATCAATCATGGGAGCAGTCTTGAGGATATGACCCGTGCACTAAGAGGAGATACAGTTTATATTGAATTATAGCCAAGAAGCACTCAACACAATTGTGGCCAGGTCAACTTTGTGCTTCGCTGATCCTCAGCAGGTCATTCAGGCCAATTTAAGTCTACCCAGATGGTCTTCAGTCCCTGGAAACCATTACAGGATACAAGAATTAGTTTATTCTTTAACTACAAAGCAAGGACAGTACTTCCTTTATTTAGTGTAGCCACAGTGGAGCCCTATTAAAATTCATAAAACACTGGTGGATATATTTCTTTAACTTGCAAAGATGATAAAAATGGCAAGTGCAAGCAAGGTTGCGTACTTGTCCTTTTCTTTCAAAACCTTGTGATGATCTTGGTTGCCTTGCAGTGCTGTGCTGTTAAATCATCCAATAGGGAGTGATGCAACACCAGACATGTGCAGAACCTGCTTGAGTGGCACACAAAATTGCTGTGTTAGTTAGCGGGGATGAGTCAGAGAAGGAAGTCACTGGAAGAGTATTGCACAAAGCATAAAGAATCTGAGGTAAAAAATGCGAAGAAGAGCGTTAGGGGTGAGGATGCTGGATCTTTATATACAGATAAAATAGTGCTGAAATGCTGATGAAGTGAACATCATTTCAGAGCATATGAAACCTACAATTTACATCAACTAAATGTGAAGAGGGATAAGAACAAACACAAACCATTATGGAAACAAGTTCAGCCATACTTGTAAAGAAGCAAATCTTGTGATGGTGCGTGAACATATTTTAGTGTGTGCTCTGCAGTATGAGAACATTTACTTCTACTTGCAAGTCTGTAATTTGCATATTTGTTCCAAATAATAATCGAAAAAGAGCTAGCCTATGAAGTGTTTGGCCATTTAGTTTTCTCTGGCCATGATGGTCTAGAATTGGAGAGGCTTCCTGTCATAAAGCTGTAAATATAAAGAGTATCTAAGGTCAGCTATTGCTACAGCTGAGTCTCTCAGTTTGGGGCTTTTTGGTAAATAGTGTTCTGAAAGGATTGAACTTGTGCTGAGGAAATGGTTTCAATTGACTGATTCAGTGGTGTCATAGCAGTCCACTTTAAGCACACCTTTGTCTGTTGCCTATACCTGTTGTTTTTTGTCTCATTCACACATCAAGTGATTTTGCATTAACCTCTAGTGACTGTACTGACCTGAGCAAAAGTATTGCTTGCTTCTCTGCTATCATTTTCTGCAGGGCAGAATCACCTCCTCTTTGATTTTTGTGTTGAGAGGGATGTTGCTGCAAAAGACTCGTGTTTGCCCAGCAGTGTTTTCAGCATGGAACATTGCCTAACTGGACCGAAATCAACACATACCTGGTGGTAAAGAGAGCACTGGCAAGGTTTACTTCAGAAGAGCCAGATTGCTCTCCAGAGCAGGTAAGGGACTTTGACACCTTTACAAATTTTTAAAAGTACATTAAGGCTTTGAGGTTTTTTCTTTTTTTTTCTAAAAAACTACAAAATAGTCATGTGGCCTGGGGTCAGTGTTTCCCCTCACATAAGAAGTGAGCAGCACTATCATTAACAAAACATTTACGAATGCTTCTTTTCCCAGTGAAAGAAAACTGAAGAGCAGTGTCTTCCAAGTGACATCAAGTGGGAGGTAATCAGTTATTTCTTTGCAGTGTTGGAGAGAAATATTGAAATCATCAGGATTATAAATATCTCCTGAGAAGTTTCTTTGTGAAACAGGTCTATTTTATCAATGCAAGACAGTGAATCAGTTTCTGCAAGACAGGATATTTAAAAGAGTCCTACAAAATGTTAATGCAGTTTCTTTTTTAATGTGACTGTGAGAAAACTGAGGCTGGCTTTAATTTCTGCCTGAGAAAGAGGTGATCACAAAGCAAAGAGATTGCTGCATTTTGGGAAAAATGAGCAGCAATCATTTTCAGAACGTACTACCAGCTGTTATGAGAACTATCTGGGTCTGAAATATCTGTGAATATTGAGTGCATACCCAGCTTACTTTGAAAACTGAGGACAGAAGACAAATCCATGTTTTTACAAGCATCTGAGGCAGCTGAGTGTGCTTTACTTCTGCGAAGACATTACCAGCAACCAGAGCAATTTCAAGAATAGTGGTTCTAACATTCACAGAAAGGATCTTGATGTGATTGTTTTCACATCAGGCAAGGTTAGGTAAACAGCAAACAATTAACGAAATGTCTGCAGAAAACTGAAATAAAAAGAATACAAACTTCCCTGCTTTAGCTTGGTTTTCCAGGCAAGTAGAGGAGACAGTGAAGAATTTCTGTTTGCTGGCTCGAAATCCAGAACGGGAAACAAGAAGTTAGGTAATATTCATGGAACAAAACCCATGAGTGCTTTTTTCAAAGTTTAAAAAGTAATTTCAGTGTGATACACCTGAAAATAATCTGCTTTTGGGAATGAGGGCTTTTGTGTTATATCAAATAAAATAACTTCTGTGGGTTTGTTTTATTGTGTTTTTGTTGTTTGTTTGGGTTTTTTCTGTGGTCACATTGTTAAAAAGCTTTTAAATTTATGTTGTTGTTTTGGCAAAAAATATGAAATTGATGAAAAAATATGGCTGACCATGCAAGTTGGAATGAATAACTATGGATATATGTTGATTTTGAATGGCAATAAATCTTAAATTCTACCAGCTCAACTTATGGGAGGCTTTCAGCACAGTCAACCACAAAATGCAGTTGAACCACTCACATAGCATAATTAGAGCAGATGCTGGTATAACATGCGACTGCTGCTCACGCATTATTGTGTGAAATCCTGCCTTTCCTGTTTATTTGGGGTTTTTTCTTTCTCTAGTACTTGCCAAGACAGCTTTCAGTAATGTCCCACTAAAAGCCTGAAAGGACCATGCTATTTTATTCCAGGAGCAGCTCAGAACACATTTGCAAGCACATGCATGTGGGTGATCTATTCTGCACAGCGTATTTTTAAAAGGAAAATAAAGTTTTTGCTAGTGATGAGGGACATACAACTGGGCAGCATCAAGGACGCTGAGAAGCATCATGATTGAATACAGGTTGCACTGAGAAATTCAGGTTTTATTCCCAGCTCCTATCCTGCAAATGGGCCTGCTGTATTGCTGCTTTTCTGCTATTTCCCTTCCAAAATATTCTCTGTTTTGACAGGTTGGACTGTCAGCTGTGCAGGGGGATAAAACTCCTTTTCCAATATCTTGTAAAGCAGAATGGGGCCCCAGACTCGGTTGAGGCATCAAGTCAGTACTATGATATAAATAAAAAATAAACAGAATCAACATAAGTTGTGGGGGTCATAAATTCATCTCACTGAATACAAAGTGGGGTGGTTTTTTCTTTTTTTCTTCTGGATTTGTTGTAAATGGTTTGAAATGAAGCTCTCCAGCTGACAGAGGATCATTCAGCGTTAGCTATTTAAAAACTTGCACTGAAATGGAGTGAAATAAGTTTATTATTTATGAAGTTCATCTCACAAGTTCCCAATTTGGTGAAAACAGTTTTATTTTGCTTCACATTTAAAACCTGCAAATAGCTGAGTTAATTTAACTAAAATGAGCATTCTCAGGATGACCCGTGATGGGGAAAAAAAATCCAACCCAACTGTACTTTAATCTAGAAACCATCAAAGCCTTCTTGACACATGTATTATTGTAGGACTCAGAAAAAATAAACAGTTTATGTAGAAGATTAAGAGACAGTTTGGATTTTGCTTTTGACATATCTTGTCTCCAAATCTTAGCTGAGGATTTATTAGAACACTATCATGTCAAAGCTACCTCATTTATATGATAACACATCTGTAATGTTTTACAAGTGCAGCAGTCCTCGTTCAGAATGTTGCTTTTTAAGTCCTAAATTACAGTACCTGGAGAGGTATGCATAATTATAGTGCATGTTAGCAAATGATAGGATGCATTTTCCCCTAGGCTCTCTGCATTAATCATCAGCAGAGTGGGTGCAATAAAATCATAATTGCTTCTTCAAAAGTTATAATCTAACTTATACAACTTTAAGTTAGTTGTATGGCAATATGATATCGACTGTCATGTAGCAAGCCTGTTTCCTTCATTTCCTTAAAATTAAGGCAGTGTTGCTCAGTGGTGAACTGTAATTAGCATCATTTTCATTTACAGGTTTAGGTTTTAGATCCTGAGTGAGCACATGATGGTGTAAACTCCAAGCTTGATGAAACAATGCTGATTTACATGCGCTGAGGGCCTCTGGGCTGATCTCTGCTTATTTGTTAGGATGCTTGCAGTCAGTTTGGTGGATGATTAACCTTTTCTATCTATCTTCTTAACTAGCAATTGTATCTGAAAAAAAAGACCATGCTAAGGAAATGAGTTATTTTACATAAGAATCCTGTTTATCATTCTTTTGCTTAAATACTTATTTCAAGAGAGGAACGTTAGCAGGAAGGTTTTGCTGCAGAGGGGTGAGCCGGGTGCCAGGGTGCAGTTCAACACTTCTAATGGCAGCGAGGACTGCCATTAGTCTGGCACCCTTCCCTTGCTCGCTGTCTGCCTGCTCAGGTAGCTTTCTTGGTGTCAGCACTGATGATGGTTTGACCTCACAGTGATTCAAATCAGAGATTTAAACTGGCAGGAAACTGAATCCCACCCCCTCTCCTTGGTTGAATAGTTTCGTGTTAGTTTTGCTTCCTGAATTCACTCATTTTCTTGTCAGATGAACGCCAATGACCCTGTGTGAGGCTGTATAATAGGTAAGTGTAGGATGTAATCATTTAAAGATACTTACATTAACTGTCATAAACCCAAGCCTACAATCAAAGATCAAAGCAAACCTTTAGTTATTTAGGAAACATCACTGATGTAATCAATACGCCTTACAAAAACAAATGCTTAACTCTAATTCATTGCCTCTTAAGCTGATACATATGCACACACACACACATGCATGCATGACATGCATATGCACACACTCACACACGTGTCTGTGTGTATATATGTATAAATACATATATACACACACATACGTCAGGTTTTTGTACTTTGAAGTTTGGCCAACTCTTCAGTGGGGTTGCAACAGCCGTGTATAAAGGCATGTCCACGAGGCCTATTGCAGTGCATGTGTTCCCAAAGGTCTCAGAAGGGTAGTGGATGTGATAACAAAGCAAGTTTTTTCAGTTTTGCACAATCTTATTCCTTCAGATCAGGTCTGTAAATTAAGATCTAAACCTACATATTGAAGGCTGGATCCTGCAAGTGAGGCATTCTGGCTTCAATCCAATAAAGCACTTAAATACATGTTTAAGCATTAGGTACATGTCTTGTTATGGTATGTCTTCAAAGGGACTTCTTTTGCTTAAAATTAAGCACATACTTAAAGACTAAGTTATATATATTTGAATGAGCCATATACAAATGGCTGATCCACTGCTGGAGAGCTCAGCACCTTGTTTCTTCACTGAGCAAATGTAGTTGTATAGAAAAGAAAATAAACAAAACAGAAGCCTCCATCTTTTCTAAGTGTTGTTTCCGTTGTTTGTTTGTGCCTGATTTGCACAGAAACTCACACTTCAGACCTTTAAACATATGGGAGGATGTGCTCAAGAGTTGTAACATGGAAGACAGTGGAGGGGCTCCCTTCTTATCATGGCTCTCTGTAAATAAGTAACTCATTTACAGCCTGTGCTGTTGTGGACAGAGAAAATCGAGGCTGTGGCAATTCTTCCCAGTATCCAGAGAGGCAGCTGGTATGTAAAGGTATATCCCCAGGTTGCAAGACACACGCAAGTTAAGCTCAACACTGCTTACATCCAGCTTTGCCCTTCTGTGATTCTGGTTTTATTAGCATGGCAATTACATACTTTAATACTTGATTTGCATGAGATTTAGCTGCATGCTTGTAAAATGTGTAGTGTTGCTAAACAACATCATGCTTTAAAAGGGTGCAGAAGCATCCAAAAAAAGTGTCTTTTGCACCAATTGAAATACTTGCTGAAATACAGAAAATTGGGAAAGTTACTCTCCACAGTTCAGTGTCTTGGTCAGCTTTGAAGGAAACTTAAAGACACAGGGCTTTCCACTTTTTATGCCAGAAATGCAAAATACAATAAATAAAAGCACAGTAATATCCTACTAATCAAGTCACTTAATTTTGTAAGTCTTTTAACTCTCTTGGAGATCTGAATTTTGTTTCACTCATTGACTTGCTGGTGTTAATGATCAGCACTGTTAAGCAAACAAGTTTCTGAAAGTTAAAAATAGTCTTTTGTGAGCTAAAATGTGCCATGCATTTGTGTGTTTGCGTATCATGTACAGTTTGGAGAAAACGAATCTTAAATAAAAATGTTGACATCATTTTTGTAGACTGTAAAATTAATGTTAAATTATTTTAAAATGCACCCGAAGTCCCAGCAAGCTGCTCTGTATCAGGGCACACTGCCTCCTCCAAAATCATGCTTATCTTCAAATTTTCCTTTCATAAAGAGTTGGCAAATATGACATCAATTTAAGCTATAATGACCACATTTAATTTTCATTTTAAATTTATTCTGTTACTATATATTGGTATCCTGGTTGATGCCAAGTCAGCCAGCCACAGGTCTGTTTTTCATTTATGCATTGAACTTCTTTAGGTTAGACATGCTCAAGAGTCCTGGTTTAATGCATAACCCTAATTATAACTTAGAATTAAGCTACTGCTGACTGCAGCATTTTAGTCAGGGGAATCAAAGAATGTATCTAATGAAAAAAACACAACTCCACCCCTCACTAGTGCCTTATCTTTATACATTTTTTTATGTTACTTTTTTTTCCAGATTGAGTGCATAATACAGCTATAAAACAGCAGTTTAGATAATATAGTCAGCCTGTCAGTTTATATATGTCTACTCAGAGCTTAAGGGTTTTCTCTTTACTTTGAATTGGGCCTCAGTTCTTATTAAAATGCTAGAAGCTTTTAAGAGATTGTAGTATCACAGACCAGTGATAGCTCAATATACTAATATATCATTATGTTGGACCTGTATCAGTGCACTATAAAATTGCATTACTGTTTAAGCTGGTTGAAATATTTTTGCAAAATGCTTGGTTTGGGATGAGAAATGCCTTTTCAACTTGTAGAACTTTGATGAGGAAATTCCAGGAATGTTATGATAAAAATGGCTTTGTTTTTTTTTTTATGGCAAAACTTTAAAAATCCATTTCAGAACATTGTTCAATGAAGATAAAAATAGTGGGTTTTCCCCAGATTTTTACAGAAAGTGAAACATTTTTAAGGACGTCTTCTTGTCATTTCAGATGTGTCTGAATTTCATATATTGGATTGAACTGTTGGTAACGCAATGGACAGGAAAGTAGGGTGGTGTCATCTGGGTCTTTACGCCCAGAACAAATCTGTTCTTATTAATAGAAGCAGGTTTTAGAGGAGGAGATGATTAATTCAGAACTGATGAGCCACGCTGCATGGGTCAGAAGGAAATGTGGCCTGGGGAAATGCCACAGTCATGAAAAGTAACATCATGAAGACTGATGAGCTGGGAGGAGCATCATGCTCCAGTGTTCCTAAAGCTTAGCTGAGATCAGAGCAGCGCCACACAGGGACACCCTGTTTTAATCTGCACAAAGCCAAAACTTGCAGTATGAGGTATCCAGTGAAAGTCATTGCAAAGTACCTTTGTGCACCAGTTTCTCTGCTCTCCCTCTTCTTACAGTGCCTGTGTGCTGCCGTGGGGACAGGGAATCACTCTTCTGCTCTCCAGGAACAATCGTAAATGCTTCACCTAATTCTGCTCATTTTCACTGGTTTCACCTGAGGGTAACATCCTCATTTCCTTAGAATTAGTTCAGATATGTGCTTGGCTGTATGGTTGGAGATGACGTTTCTTTGCCACTGAAATATGAGACTATGTGTTTTCATTCCTATAATGGTTCTTATGCTTGACTGCCATCCGTAGGAGGCTAGTCAGTAAGAGTTATATGCTGTGTGATAAAATACTAATGTTTTTCTTATTTGGGAACAGAAAAATGAAAAAATTCTGCGTTTGTACTAGCATTCCACTTGTTCTGCGTGGGCATTCAGCTGTACTGCCAGGAGCTGGTAACGTTTACAGTCCTGGTGTAAATGAAAGCAGACAGAAGCAATGGAGAAGCAGGCTGTGCAAGCCTGGGGGCTTGTCCACGCACAATAGTAGCATCAGTTCAGCTGCAAAATCCATTTAGCTAAACCAGTGTATGTCTCTGATTGGACACACTTAAATTGGTTTATAACCAGCTTACATCAAATTAGTTTAAATCAGGAAGTTAACATAATAGCTGCATCAACCAGTAATTGTCTGATTTTTTATAAGATGGTTGCAAACCAGTAGCCTTTCCTCTGTGCAGGCTTTTGCACTGCTTTAGATCAATTCAAAAACTGTTAAACCATTGCAACCTTTGTACATAGGCCAGCCCTAAAGCCCAAAGTTTATGTGATTTGGTTTGGGGAGTGCTCAGGGTGTGCTGGCTGTGTGCTGCAGCATATTTGCTTGAAGCCAGTGGAAAAGAAGGCAACAGACACTGAAAAGCAAGAATGGAACACAAGGCACTAATTTTCCAAAACAGTTTATTGCTCTGTATGATGGAAAAGTACAAGGTGAAGAAATCCTGAACTCCTAGCTGTGACCCAGGGATTGTAATCAGCTGCATTCACAAGCATGGAAAGGTTAAAGACAAGCTGTCTGAGAGCTGCCCCAAACCAGCATGGTTTGTGTTCCACTGTGTTAGCTGGAACAGCCTTGAGATTCCCTTAGATTTAGTCAAAGGATAATGACACCCAGCAGGCAGTGAGGCCAGTGAGGCCTGTTCCATCTCTCAAGCTGCTCAGGACAGAGGTGCAACAGGAAATGTTGCTTTCAACATACGTTAGTGGATGTTAGGAAGTGGTTTGGAAAGGTGAGACCCTCTGGACAGCAAAGGCAGGCAGATTGAAAGAGTGACATTGGAAACAAAGGCAAGAGGAGAGCAACACTTCAGGCAGGGTTATCTCAACAGTTCTGCAACTAAAAATGGTCTAAATTGTTTTCCAAAATGAGCTTTTGCAGAGCAGAGAGAAATCCTGTGATTTCAAGGGTTCCTAAAATACTTTAGGAATGAAACTGTCTGCAATGCTCTGTGGGTGTTGATCGCTGGAGTGTTCAGTAGTACTCAAGCTCCGAGTTCACACCATTAAAGCTTTGTCGACAGTACTGAAAGCATCCTCTAACATACTGAAGCAAGCTCCAGAGGCTGTATTTATGTTCTCAGGCTGACTTTAGGGCTGTTGCTGGCAAGCTGTCAATAAAAGAACTTATTAGGCAGGGAGACAGCTTGGAATAGAGAGTTAAGCAGCTCACTTATGAATGGGACACAAAGGTGAACAGAGTGAACTTTCTGCTTGTTTAATAAATGGCAACAGAGCACTTTTAGCAAGGTAAGTCTCTCTGGATGCCCAGGAGTAAATGTGCCAGATAGATACACATTTTCCTGAGAAATACTCCTCCATCTCTTCAAATATGTCTGGTAGGAACTATTCTATCCTTTAAGCAATAGAAGGGAAAATTTGGTTTATGTTCTTCCCTCTTACTTTTTTTGAAAGTGTGGAAGAGCAAGACAGTACTGTTTTCTCAGCAATAGAAGATGTAATGATGCATCTGTAATGATGCAAAAGCGTGAGGCTTCTGATATTTGCATACCTCATAGAAGTGGGTTGGGATGCTGAGGTGAGTATTGTACCTACCAGATAATCCTACTGGACTTGAGAGCAATGTATTTGGGCATAATACTTTTGTTAAAGGGTAACTTGCAGAGGAAAAGAAATAGCTGTGAGAAACTGCAAATCTGGTGTCCAAAGGGAGAGCAATGCTTGGAGAAAGGAGCAGTCTATTTTTGTAAGAAAAATATTTCTTGCAGTATGCAAACCATCCTTAAGGACTAAAGTGGTCCAAGGGAAAACCAAGTGGAAGAGTAGAAAACAAATGGACCCCTGAGGAGTCTGACTGAAAACTAAATCACTATTTGTGGGAATCTTTCCTTCACTCCAGGTGGTTATGTATTGGGCTAAGAGGAACTTGTGATAAAACAAGGAGGAGGAACTGGCTCACCATTTTTCATATTGTGGCTCAAACCCAAGGTATAGCTACAGCACCTGATGTGTAAGTGGTACCCCATTTGTAAGAGATGGATGGCTTTCCAGAAGCCCACTTAATATAAACTTCAGTCAGTCCACAGCCCTGACAAAGACAGCAGATCTGACTGTAGACATACAGTTTCTGGATCAAGGTTGTGGTGATTTGTGTTGTTTCAGGTTTCGCTAAGACCGGTGAGGAGTCCACCCTCCTCAGTTCATATTAGGAATGGTCTTGGCCTTTTGTGTTTGCAGCAGGAGGGCTGGTTGCCAATGTGCTGTTCTAAAGTCACATTTTCACTTGCATTCTGGGCAATACCTCCCACGTTTTGGACTCTGCAGTGCTCAGTGTAAATGGTTCCTTAGAGCTACTTTGGCAGCCAAAAAGAGCAATATTGTATTAAATTTCTGGCATTGCCACTTGCTGAATTGTCGACACAGCTGTAGCAGACCTCCAGGTCTGGATGTATCTGGCTAAGGCAGAAGATCACTACGTTTCCTGATTGGACTCCATGTAATCCATGCCACTCAAGATCTGGTCTGGGGCAGCCAAGCAGAAATGTAATTCCTTTCTGCCAAAGGCATTTCGGCAATAAAATCAACATTGTTCTGGAGGAAAGGGGAGACAGAGGTGAATTCCTGGAGAAATTAGCCTTTGTAAGGCATGAGGTCTTCTTCCAGTAGGGTCTACCAGGAAGGGCTGCTGTGTACAAGCCAAAGCTGTATTTTTTTACACACCATCTGCAACTCTTGAGGAACAAAACCATCCCTGCCCCCAGCAACACATTTCTGCTTCCCCCCTTGAGGCAGACACTACTGTTCATGTGGCTGGATAGTGTGATATATCAGGGGACTGATGTGGTTGAGATCTAATTGTGGAGTTTTTAATTATTTTTTTTTTACTGAGCACAGAGGTAGTGGTGTGAACATGTTGGAGGCCTGGGAACCACTTGTTTCAGCAGCAATAACCTTTATTCACCTTGACTTGGATCATATCCCTACCACAACATTAATAACCTCGCACACTCATAGAAAGAAAGAAAGTAATATGAAAATGTACAGGGCATGTTTGCTGTCAAGCTTTGGCTTTTGCTTTCTTGTTGGTGCCACCATGGTAGTAGATCTGATTTGTGTCCGTAATGAGCATTTGAGAATCCATCTTCTAGGCAAAAAGGGCCACAGCTTTCAAGAGCATTTTCTGTCCCTAGAAGCCATCCAGGGTAATTTATGCTGTTCCTCAGTAAATTCAGCCAGACATGAGAAATCCCTTGAACACTGGAATCTCCAGGAAGAATGTCTCCCTTGGCTTAGCTTCGCATGGATGGTGGCAGGCACTGTAATATACTGGTGCTGACACTGACAAAAGTTCCTTAGAAGCCTGCTTTAAACTACAGTGCAAGCACATGCAAGGAAATTGTTGCTTGTTTAAAAAGTACTGCTCTGTTGGCACTGGAAAAAAATGGCTCTAAGTAAGTTAAACTTCATCATCTTACTACGACAAAGAAAAAAAGATGGAGCTCCATTCCATGCTGGGAAAAACATCCAAATGCCTCTAGTTTCCCAGAGTGAACTCTCTGGCAGAGTAAAATACCCTTCATGGTCAAGCCAAGCTGTCCTGGGAAGGTGTTGGTTGGGTGGCAATTGCAGAGGTCCCCACAGCATGGTGATTTGGGTCAGAAAAGCTATTGGAGCTGAAGTGTGATCTATATGGAGATACCTATCTGACATCTAAGAGGAACAAGCTGGCTGAAAGAGTCCAGCACACCAGCTTTCTGTGACTGGAGGTTATTTTTCCCTTTGGACCAAACTACAGTGTATTAATGTTTCTCTTTACTGTGTCAAGAAGTGACACCAACACTGGCTGTAAATTGAGATGCAGAACACCCTTGGCCTCATGAATCATCTGCTGTAATGCTTCAGGAATGGACAAGCAAGAAAGGTACTGCAAGAAATGGGCATTTCTTGTGTTGTTCCCATACTTCCCGGCATACTCTGCCATGTGAATCTGCCCTCCCGAAATCCATAAAACCCACAAGCAGGCTCTCAAACATTTAATTTGAAAGATCTCTGCTTAAATCGTTTTTGACTTGTGCCAGGGCAAGCCTGTCCTCCAGTTAATTATGTTCTAAGCACACAAAAAGAGCTAGTGAAAACAGTCACTTCATAACCATTTTCTTTTTGTAAACGTGCGGTACTTAGATCTGCATCATTTAATCATAATAGAGCCATATGCATGCAGCTTAACTTTTCTGGAAACCAAAATTAGCTAGAAGACATTTTGGCCTATTTCTGAAATGCTTGTGTATGGGGAAAAGTGCTTTAAGCACTCCAAATGGGGAAGAGCTCCCAGACCTTGTAGGAGTGGAAAAAAGTTCATGTTAGGAATGCTCCCCACCTCT
>NW_009915584.1:0-27417 GCF_000696875.1 Nestor notabilis | reverse complement strand
AAAAAAAAAAAAAATCAACTTAATGCTAAGCACAACCAAAAATCTTTAGCCATTACAGCTACAGCCACTTGCAAAACAGTGAAGTGCAACATGCAGCGAAACAGATTTTTAGTTATACCTGAAAAAATGTATTTTTATTACCCTTTGATATATCATACAGTGAGAGTAGTGTAGAACAGAAAAAGACACATGCATCTTCAATACATATTTAATACATTAATTGTAAAGTGCAGCATATTTGGCAACTCCTTCACTGCTACTTCTACTCAAGTATAAAACAACATCGCTGTGAATTCTGATGTGCCATAGTCTTTCCACCTCAGGCAATGATCTTATACCTCATTAGCTGAGCAGGTCTGAGCAGGATCAGAACTGAAAATGTGCAAAGAGGTCAAGATTCAAAGCTGGAGGATACTTGTACGTGATAAGAATTCAAGCATGCAAATGTAACATTCATCTGAACATCTCTAATCCCCCATTAGACACAAAGACCTGCACTTTCTTTTATACACCACAGTATGCACCATGCTGAGACTGTTCCTTGAAACCTTTTACAGATTAATTGTTCTGTTTTTTATTTTTTGGTCTATTTAATATTTTACATGATACATACATACGTTGGTTTCATATACTACTTTTTCATCAAAAGCATTCTCTCCCTTTTCTTGCAATGCCATGTGATGAAATTAAGTACATGATGCAAGGGCAAAGGTTTAAATCAGCTGGATACAAGATTCTCTTAGAAAATTAAAAATCAGACAAAACTTCCTCTTCACTACTACAATCAGATTACTGCTAGTTAACTACCAGCTTTACCATGATTTTATCCAGAACTGTCACTTTACCTCACTTATCCTATTCAACACATTTACAGTTTTTCTATACCCGTAATCATTCACGACTTTCTGAACCTATGTAAGATACCTTAACTGCTTAAAACCCCACACCAGTCATTCAGAAAGCTCCTTATCCAGAGATGGAATATTCTTTTTTCGGTGTAAGCTATCTGAACCTGCAGTTCAAAATTTATACCAAATTATTCAATGCATTAGTTAGGTACTTGTAAAAATCAAGAGTATTTAATTATCTCTGTATGACATACAGTTTCTCTCTTCTGAAGTATTTTTTAAATTATATTCTTAAGTCTTGCTTCCACTATTCTTTACCAAACCTAGCTATTATTAGACCTATGCCATTTTTAGAATTTCACTGCTGCCAAGTAGTTTGTAAACTACATAAATTCGTGTTTTTTCTTTTTCAGTTACATTCTTGAGATCATTTAGCACTTGCCCATTTCCTAACATGCAGTGCTCTCAGCTTTTCCATTTTTATCTATTGTTCATCCTTATTACTCCCTTCTTGATTAACTTCCCTTTTAACCACTTTTTTTTAATTCAAGAACTTCTCTTTCATGATTAATGAGTTGTATTCTTTGGCATCTAATGAATCAGACTTGCACAGTTCCCAGTTATCACTGGCATTCTTATGTTTCAGTATTACCTCCCACTCCATTTGCTCCTAACGGCTTTCAGTTTCACATATATTTATTTATTTATTAAAGTTACAAGTATGACACGTTTACTCTGGAACATTGACTACACTGTGTTTTTACACATAAAACAAAATTATCATAATCACTTTTGGTTCAGTGATCACTGACTTCTTAAGATTAACAATAGCACAGCAGAATTAGCATCTTCTATGTAATATAAGTTAACCATAGTATTTTGCATAGAACACCAACTAATGAATTCATAGGATTTATTACCTCTGACAATATGAGTCCTTTTCTCACTCCCAAAAGGGATAGATAAAGAGGAAACGCTATGTGAAGAAGTGTGCTACATTTATTCTACTCATCTTCCAAGGTGGGATATGGGGGAGAGGAAAACCCTGTGGCCCATGCGGAATAACACCTAACTTAAAAGGCAGGCTGACAAAACAAGGCTCCCCAGGAGCCAACTACTGAGCTGAACTAGAAACATCTTTCATGTTTTGAGAGCTGAGATAGAACAATATAAATATTCTTCTTGGATACTCCCCAAACACAAATGCATGCTCTGGAAAAAGAAAAAAATAAAAAAGGGGGGGGGAGGGGGAACAAAAAAAAACAAAACACCACAAAACCCCACATCACACCAAAAAAACCAACAAACCAACTGGACAGGAAAGTTTTACTACACAGGTATGCTGATATATTTCAAAGGACCTTTTTAATTTGAAATGAGGAAAAATGTTGTATATCTTAGGTTCTCTATTCTTCAGATGCTAGATCCTGTTTTGCACATTGTTAAAAAGTGTATGTTCTGTCAGCAGAGGCTACACCTCAGTAATGAAGAAAGCAAAATGTGTTTGCATCCAGGAATATTAGCAATCAATCAGTCAATTTTACAAACATTAGGTTGAACGGGATTGCTTATACCAGCAATATAACACCAGAATCATTTACACACACTTAGGAGGATAAATACTGCCCTTCTAGGGCTAAGGCTTCCAAGTATCTAAATCACTATTGAAAACAAAATTGGGTGCCCTTGAAAAAAGTTACTGCATATATGGTAACAACAGTGTGTTTCGAAAGGTGGTAAAATAAGGACTTAATTATGCAAGTACTCGTACATCAGTAACTTGCATGTAAGTAAGCTCTCTGCATAATAATATATATACATAATATACATTGGTCATACACAATTATAATTGAATGCTTGTAATTATTTTCAGGATCAAAGCCCTTATCAAAAATTCAAATTAAAGTGTTATAATGGTAGTAGTCATGATGGACTTACATGTAAATATAATAAATTTAAGTCCTGTAATAAGTAGTATGTTTTGCATATACAATTAGATCATCCTAAAAATGATCACTGTAGGGCTGAGAATTCCTAAAAGGAAAGAGATGAAACTGTGACAGTATCAATAATACTTACTAAGCAAATAAGGAAAATAACAAAACTCCAGAGAGAGTACTCCTTAGAAGACACTATGAACCTACCAAATTACCAAAGTGATAGGAAACCCAAGGGGATGGGATGTTTGGCTATGTCTGAGCTAATGACCTGAAACTAATCTCTGGGTAATGACCAACATCAAGGGACTACAGTAAGAAAGAACATCAAGCCTGCTGCCTCTGACCTGCATTAGTAACAGCAAGACTGAGTTCTTCCCAGGAAAGCAGAAAGAGGAGTTAGAAAACACAACTGTGTACCAGCAGCAGCCATGCAAGGAAGAACCTTCAGTGACCTCTATTTTAAAAAGCATATCAAGAGAAGAGAAACACCATCTCTGTTAATGCATTAAACACTGGCCATAAATGAGCCACTTCTTTTCCCAAGTCTTCTAAATCTGCAGAGCGATAGGAGGTAAGGCAGCTGGAAAGCTGAAATTTTATACCAGGGTAACTGGGCAATGTAGGATTATTTAGAAAGATATGAAAACTTGATCAGTACATAAAGTTTTTATAAGTGCTTCTGATTACCTTAAAGCATTTACAGAAGTGACTAGCATCTTCCCTTCCTTATCTACAAATAGTGGAATAAAAAAAATATTACTATCTGGGGTGAAAGTCAAACCCTACCCTTATGATAAATTTGAAGATCTGTATGATTAATTTCTTTAGAAAAAATGGCCTGTATTTATATTGCTTAGAAATAAATTATGAACTCAAAGGTCACAATTTTCAAGGGGGAAAATAGTGAAAGTATCAATCACATAAAGAGTACAAATATAGTTTAAATTGAATTACACTGCCTGAACTAGGGCAGACTTAAGACAAATAAAGACAGCTCACACATCTCAGATAAAACCAATCAGCAATAGTCTGAATTTACAAGTAAGAGCTGAGAAACAGTTTTTTTCCAAAGACGGCATCCAACCATGCTGTACTTAAGATGACACTCTAGTCTGACTAAAGACTTGTTTGTAAGGCTCAAAGAGTAATCCAAATACTTCTGAAAACTCTCATTCCCGAGCAGAGACTTTTACTATTGGAGCATCACACATAGCGATCAGTCCAGCAACAGAATTTCACAATGGTCTGAGATTGAAGCACAAACTTTGTTCTTCACGTGTATCCATTCATGTCACTGAAGGCTACTGCAAGTGTCACAGAAATCTACAACAAAGCTTTAAAAAAAAGGGTTTGAGATTGAAGCACAAAGTTTGTTCTTTGCATATATCCCTTTGGCATTAGATGTTACCAACAGCGTTGTAGAAATTTAAAGATTGTCTTGAAGTTGATAAACATTACTGAAAAAAGTAATCTTTAAGTATTTTAAGTATTTACTTTAAAGAATTTTGTACACTACTGAACACTAGGCTGGATCCTATAATCACAAGTCCCCTCTTTCAAATACCTATGTATGGCTGGGAAAACTGTTTCCAGTCTGACCGTTGAGCATTTCAGCCTCCACTCTTGCATAATGTTTTCACTTTGTCTACTACATCAAAGAATCATCTGCTACCAAAAATTTCATCCACAACAGGGGAAGTCCCCTCCCCAGCTGCTTTAAAAGCAAAAGATCTTAACAGCAACAAAATAAGAAGCATAAAATCAAGGTGATACCCTATGCAGTGGAGTAGGCTGGCAGCCCAGCTCTTACAGCTCTCCAGGCTAACCTGTACTCTCTTCTGCAAGAAGAAACCAAATGGTGCCATAAGGAGGACTTCCCCCAGCTAGACTGAAAGCTGCTACCTATAAAGAAATGTTTATTCATGTTCCTTGCATTCTGCAGGCCTTTTAATTCAGTGCTATACTCAAAAGACTTAACAGAAGTTTTTGCTTCAATATGCTATGTCAGCATTAAGATCATCGAATAAACAGGGCTCTATGGCAACAGGGGTGTGATTATTAAAAAGTATTTCCAGTGCAGAAGATCGAGACTAACAAAAGCTTTCAACTGACGAGTTAAGAGAAGTTCTGCAAGCGAAGCTATACACAGTCTGAACTCAGTGTCTTCAACTCTCAAAGGCAAAACTATGTCAAAGCATTTGATCTGTGGTATCACCCATGTTACCACCCTCTCCCTGTTCAGAATCTGGTCTTCTGCATCCTATTTAAATCACATGCTCTTGGGTTAGCAAAGCTCTGAGACAACCATAGTGCTGCTAAAGTTAAGACCACTACTGTGAAGAAGCTCCAGACATGTTTCTCTGTTGTTAGCAATAAAGTAACACTGCCCAAACTCCTTTTTTAACTGATACAGTAATGATGCCTAGTTTGTGCTTAAAGCCAAATATTCTTCTACTACTAACAGTAGATTAACTATTTAATTGCTTTAAAAATAATAAAATGCTTCTAGCATTAACATGCTCTTAAAAGGCTCCTGCCATCAGCAGAGCTACAGGTGAAATGTCAATAGCAGAGAGATCTTCAGATGACATTAAAGATTTCAGTTGGTGCTTGATGCTCCAGTGGGCCAGTGCTGCTGGAAGCCCTGGGCACATCAGCAGGAGTCATGAACCGCTGGAGCATCGCCCTGGCTACCGAGTCAAGAGACAGGAATGTATGAGAGCACCACACTGGTGTTCCACATTCAAAACTGAGGAATAGTTTTCATCTGTACTGTAAGAAGTTGCAGAGATACAGGAAAGAAACCACTCAGGCAAATACCACCAAAGGCAGAAAAAAATTATGTTTACTCAATTTCTGGCTTCGTAAGGATAAATATTTGCTTTTGTGGAAAACAAAGGTTAGTCACTTAAAGACACCATTTAGGTACAACAAGTTCGCTTAAGAAGATTATATATTGTAACTTGTTTAAGATTTTAAGCATAAGAATATAAACTTATAAACTAACCTATGTCCACCAGGGAAAATAATTTCTAAATAAGACGATACACATTCTAACGTTCACTCAGATCTCAGGAATATATGTTTGCTATCTAGTTCATGCTGTATTCCAAAGAGAACCTACCATCAGCATTAGGAAACAAATGAAAGTACAAATTAAATGGCATCATAAAACCTACAAAAATAATTGCAAATTCCATTCTACTTCTAGAACAGTTTGTCAGATGTGGCATTGCTAACACTGTGTCACAGCTGCATCCCAGCACAGGCATGGCAGAAAAGGAAGTTTCTTGCAACAATAGCAGCCTAGAGGCTTTTGTTTGGTTATAAAGTAAAGCTCTTGTTCATTATTACTTAAAGCAAAATTTTAAAAGTGTAAAATGGATTATTTTTGCAGTATAAAATGGCTTATTTTGTATAGTAATTCCTGTAATAGCTTGCCCATACATTAATTTACTGAATTTACAAAAATGGTGTCTAGATCATTTTCCATGTAGTTTTCTCTTAAATATTATTCACTCAACATACATATTTCATTTCTTCATAAGTTTCTTACTAAAACCTTTTTTCCTGTAACTCCTGCCCACTGCAGAGAAAGCTCCATAATTAGTTCCTGCTAATGAAGGAAAAGGAAAACCAACCAACCAACCAAACAAACAACCAACCAAACAACTAACCCACCAGACTTTTCACAGATGTACTGGACTTTTTCCACATTTAAAAAATAAGTGAAAGCATAAAATAAATAAATGCTTCTTTCCACATGAGTGATGAAAATATTGCAACTGACATATTGTATTTATTCCATGTAACTAAGGGAAGAACTGTCCCACAGTCAATATTCAACAGATATGACAGCTAAAGTTAAGCCAGAGAGTGCTTAAATTAGATTACAACTGTGAGAATACCACTAGATTACTAGATTCAATATAAGGGTTGTGGCTTCCTCACAAAAAGTCCTTTAAAAATAAACCCATTTTATATCATGTTTGCTATTCTATGGTGACATGTGAAATGTGTTTTCGGAGTTACAGCTACTAACACTGAAGTTCAGGGCAACTACTAGTTTTAAGTTCAAATAGTAGCAAAATGTGCAGCAGATGAAGAAAAAAAAACCAAACAAATTAATATACTACATTTTTATTTTGCACATAGGGAAGGCAGGAAATAGGAGGAAAAGAGGGTTCCTTTTCTTCAGGCACTATTGATCTGGGTGTTGAGGAGCATGTGTGCTGTCTGTTTAGACATACCAGGAATACTTCCCTTCACACTGTGCAATCAAGAAGGGAACTACTGAAAAAGAATTTGAGGATTAATCAGTGTGTTAATTGAGGTTACCTAGATCATGATAGATGGGGACGACATATTAAACAACTTACTATGGAAGCCAAACTCATCTGTTAAACCCCAAATTAATGGATAAACAAACAAGTTCACTTTCTCATTGATTTTTATCCAGCTGCAGTGGACTATAAAAGAGCTATCAGGGAAAGCTATCCATTAGCTGTCAACTCAGAATGCCTTAAGAAGCTACTGCTAATCCTCCAACAGTACCTCACTCAATCCTAATCTCTACAAATTGTTCTTGGAAGAACCATTAAGCTAGTCATCAAACCAGGTCTTTGATGCTTCTTAAGAGTTATTGAACCTGTAACCCATTAGAGACCATAAAAAGTAGTAAAACTTTCAAATCCAGTTAAAATAAATAAATCAGATGGATATTATCAACTGCAGGTCTAAGCCTTCCTGTGTCTTGTGTACTATGTGGCCGGAGGGGTGGGGGGGGAGAGGGAGAAGAGGAAGGGAAGTGGGGGAGAAGAAAAAAAGCCAAAATGCAACACAGGAAAATGGATCATTATAACAATAATCTAAAAAAAACCAAAGCAAACCAAAACAAAAAAAAACCAACAAAAAAACAAACCCCAAAAAAACCCAAACAAAAAACCCCAAACAAACAAAAAAAACAACCCCTAAAATATAATATCCTCATAAGATTCATAAAAATTAAGTAACTACTGTTGTGTTTCAACTTTCTTCACAGTATTAACTCCTATTATAAAAGGGTATAAACCACTCTTACTAAGCGGTGTAGATAGATACATTAAAATTTCAGTGCTCGTATCATACCAGATAAACAGTAAAATAAAAAGACATTCTTTTTCTCACTTCGTTAAAATCTTCGCTGTCTCCCACAGAATTACATGAGATGCAACCACTAAAACGGGTAGTTAAAACAGTATGAAGTTGGTATAAGTTCATAAGGTTCTAAGAGTAACTCAGCATTTTAGGAAAGAAGAAAACAGTGATGGAGCTTGAAAAAAATATAGAATAGGGGTATTAATTTCATGGAATATCTATAAAAACATTAATGTCTCCTCATATGTTAAAAGAAACAATTCTTGCTTGTCTGTGCCATATGTATTTCACTTGAAGTATTTCAAGTAAGAGTTCTGGTGAGAGCAAAGAGGTAAAAATTACTGACTGTGGGTAACAATCTAAAAAACTTGAAGTTCTTCAAGTGACACAAACACAAGGTATGATGCTTAAGCAGAAATGATCAACCACACAGCACAAAAAACAAATGGCCATCAAATCATAAATGAAAAAAGAAAGTAGGCCAAACTCATGCAACTCTACCTATGCACCTCAGGAAAATCAACAGAAGTAGTGTCATACAGGACATCAGAAAAACTTTCCAAAAGTATCACGAAACACTAGAATAAAACTTTGTGAAGCTCAAAGACTGGGCAACAGCGTGTTAAAATCCTCTGATTATACGTCAACTTGCACTGTAAGAGTGAGAAGACAAAGGAAGGGGCCAGTTAGTAGGTTCTGCTTTTGTGGTTGTGTGAATTCACAAATACTGATCTCCAAAATAGAAAGGGACAAATATAGAAAACTCCCAAACCACCACACTCCCCACGCTAGAAAACTCTTAAATGTTTTGGGGAAAAAAATGCACTGGTATAACTCAAATGAATCAGTGAGACTGGTGACGGTAAGAAGAAAAGTTGGAGGCCCACACACTGCTGTATCAAGGGCACACCATGAAAATTGCAAATTTATGTCAGAGTAACTCTGAAAATAACATTTTTTAGCCTAAAAAAAGCAATGGAAAATAAAGGTTACACAGTAAAATAAGTGTAAATAATAAGTATAATAATAAGTGGGCAAGTAAATTGGTTGACAAAAATAACTTTTCAACAAGCAAATTATAATAGGCCCACATTTATCATATTAGATAAATGTATTACCAACACTCTGCATTTTCAGAGACCATTCTGGGCGAATTGTTAGAGGTTTTGAAATGAGTATCCTAAAGCTTATGACATCACCCAAGCCCATTACAAAGCTGAAAATACAGTATACTATTCGGTGACTGTACGTCAGAAGTAAAGATAGGTCAATGTTTCCAATAAAGAAAAGGGATTATCCAAATGACATTTTTAGCAGTGAGGACTGGTGTTGAATAACTGGGGCTACATGTAATAGGAATTGCTGTTTGCTCAGATTTTTTTAACAGATTAGGGCACTTGTTTAAACAACTAATCCCATACTTTCTATGCTAACATTTTAACGTTGTTCTAACTCATGACCTTATATGTGAGGGACTATTTTACATGACAGATGCTTACGCCAAGTTCTACAGAACCACTATTAAGGCTGTATATCAACTGCGGTGATACGTTTTAATTGCATGACAAAGAAAAGTGGTTAACTACAGGATGTAACAGAATTTAGCTTAATTCTCTCACTGATGTACAGAAGTTTTACTGCATGTGGACTTTTAAAAAACAAATGCATTCATACATTTTGGAACATGTTACACATCTGCCAATAAAAAAGGATCCCACTATAATATTAAACAGACTGTGGTGTTACCTCATATGCAATAAAATGGAATATTTTTTAATATTCTGATTGTCCTTTTAAATTCAGTATTGCTGTATCTTCTTCTAAATGTTGAGGAATGTGAACAAAATTGAAAAGGGTTTTTTTTTTTTCAAAATTGTGTTATTCTTCACTCAATTACCTGCTCAGGAAAAAAAAATAAACCACTACAAATTTACCAATCAAAATAAAGCTTAGTACCATGCCTAAGGAATAAAGGCAACTGACTGTACTAAAGTTCTTCTCTTACTGCATTAAAATATTCACTTTAATCATGATTTCTGGAAAACAGCAAGAGTAGTAAATGCAGAAGTAGAAAGTGTCAAAAAGGTACTAAATTTAAAAATAAATACTCTGGGAAGTTGAAATTGTTCCTGAGGAAGCAAAAAGGAATCATAAAACCCAGAAATCTTATTTTCAAGTGGAAAATAGGCCTCTTTTAAAATGACGAAACATTTTTGAGGACATCTGTCATTCAGAATACACATCCCCTCCACCCAAACTTATTATTATATTGAAATTTTACAGTACCAGATAATGACCTAAAGTGCAGAAAGGTCATTCAGAAATTAGCTAGATAACTTCAATAAAATAAAAAAAAAAAAATTTTTTTCTCTATTGAAATTAAAGACATACACCCACAAACACAACTTTCCAAAGCAAAAGTGTAGCAGCATGCATATGCAAAAGTGGTTATATATAACCAAGAAGCAGTTAGAGGTGAATCAAGACAGAAACTACCCATATGTTGAGGAGAGGATAGAATGATTTAGTCTGCCTTCTCAGTGATGTATTTGTCCTTTGAAGACAAATCTGGCAGCTGCAAACCCAATATATTGTAAAGGAAAGGAATGCAGAAGTGCCAAAGCATGGGAAACCCCATCAAAGCATCCTTGGAATTCTCCTCAAATGACCATCCTGTCTTCTGAAGGAAGAAACCAACAGGAAATTGATCCTTCATCAGAGTCACGCTGCTCTAATTTTTCCTCAGTAAACAAATAATTCATGTAATTGGAATGGCAGCTCTCAGATGGTCCAGCAGAGAGATAAAATAGAAAAAAAAAAACCCTAAGTTGCACAGCCACATGTGAACTGGCAGGAAACATGAAGGATAAGGATTTGCTTATTGGGAAGGCCCACTGCAGGAATTCATCTACTTGAGCTCTACACAACACTTAAAAAAATGCCATGTTTATGCAGTATATCCATACTAAGAATGTAATTTAAGGAATCGCAACACAGAATTGGGATGATAGATCTATATTGCTATACAAAAACATTAATTTCTGGGGGTAATTCGCAAATATTTTATCCCCATGGGTAACAGAATACATTCTCAACATGTAAAGAAAATATAAAAAATTACTCACTCAAATGCAATGATCATGTGAAAACTCTGACAGAGAGGAACTTGAGCATTGTTAAAGCTGAAAAAGTTTTCAAACTCTTCCTCATGAAATAAGGTAAGAAAAGACTAAGGAGGAGAGTGGATAACCTGACAACTTCCCACCCAATGGATATAAGCAAATACAGAAAATTCTACCCCGCTGTGGTCACTTAAAAGATCACAGAACACAGTAAACAGGGGAAAATGTGATTCTATTCTTATAGTCTATTATTTTGATATTTCTAGCAGCAAATCTTCAGCATGTTAAACAACTGCTTCTTGAAACAGCAAGAAAAGGATATCAAGAACCAGTTTTGACTCAGTTCTCACAGAAAAACTGAAGCTGATTCAAAACATGAGCGTATGATGCAGCTTAGTTATGACAGAAAAGAGAGTTGACAATGAAGACAACAGCATTAGCGAGTAACAGGTAAAGTTTTTCAAAAAACTTGTGAAGCTGGAAAAAAAAAATAAGAAGGAAGGAAATTAAATGGAAGGGGAAAAGCCTGAGAATATAAAATACCAGAGTTTCAAATTATACTGCAATCTAATCCAGGAAGGTATGGAATTCCTCCTCTTCCTGAAAGTTAGAATGCAGCAGGGCAAGACAGCAAGTTAAATGACAACACATCCTATCAAAAATAAAATCTAGCCAGAGCAAATCATTCAGGAAACCAAGAGAACTTTAAAAGCTATTAGGTAGAGGCAATAAATAAAGCATTTAAGTGTATCAGTCACAGGAAGGCTATGAAAGAATCAGATGTTCTGCTAAAAGATCAGGCATCAATTATGGATACTGCAGATAAAATAAATTACTTCTGTGCATTGATCTTTACCACAGAGTATGATGGAGAAACATCTCCTACAAACTTTTTATTTCCAGAAGGAACCACTTACAGAGAAAATGAAGCACTTACATAAAAGAAGCATCAGGAAAAGGTTCTAGAACAGAACAAACAGATAATCACAGATACACAGACATCAAGCTACACTTTTGACTCTTACAAAGGTGGGCCAAGATATTGCAAATATACCTCTCTCCAAAGACTTCTGGAGGATTTTTGTAGACTAGAAAAGAGCTGTAAGAATAATTCTCAAAATTAAATGAAGTTTGAATACAGAAGAGTTATTCTCTGCTTAACAGGAAGTAGTGAATTTATGTTTTGCAATTGCCTACATCAGTATTTTTGACTTAATACATCTATCAGCAGAGAAATGGAAACTGAAGCAGATGGTACAGGGCAAGAAAAAAAGCAAGACAATGCCATCATTTGGCTTCCACAGTAGTTACACAAGACACTGAATTTAGAATGCTTTTCTTCTTAGGTAGAATTTTAACAGACCTGGCTGCCCTCCATGATGTATTTTTTTGAAAACTAGATTGTGGGTTAAATAATACTAAAAGGAAAATAAGAATGTTGTGAGCACCATTACAGGGAACACTATCTCTTGGGGCATGATTCTCTGTTCATTAAGACTCACAGCAGCTTTTCAACAAGGTTCAGGAGTGGTGGACCACAGCACACTCAGGTGATGATGATGAAATGTTCACTCAACTAAAGACTGTGGAAACCATATGGAAAAAACAACAGGTTCAACTGCCTAGAAAATCTTTCTGTTGGGGAAACTGAAAAGATCCACCAAAATGGCCCATGATATGTGGAATTCTTTCTCCAGCTCATATTATATCTTTCTCTTCAGGAGTGCCACCCATCCCAGGAGAATACCTGGGAGAAATGCTACAGGTTCCTGCTGGAGAGCACAACGGCAACTGATCACAGACTATATTACCTGATTGTGAGCACAGTACATTATCCTGGGGTAATTTCCTTCTTATCTCTTCAATAATTCACCTGTTGGCAGTTTTATCATAATAAATTAGGCCTACAAGAAAGCAGGCTAAATCTTCACAATACATACGATTCCACTGGCTTTCTGATCTCCTGAGCATATAAATCAGTCTTTCTCATTCCCTCTGAGCACAAGACCTCTGTTCGTACCTCTACTGTTCTGTTCTCTCTGTGTGTTTCTGGAAAAGCTTAACTGAACAGCAACAATGGAAGAATCAGCACAGAACACTGAACAGCATTCACAATTTCACTGCATCAGTAAAGCACAAGTAACACAGCAAATATTGAAAAAATGAAATGAGGAAAGACTGTCAGGTTTATCGTGCACATGTCCTCCAAATAATGCATCACTTAAGCCTAACTGCTACTTGTCCCTATTTAAAAGATTCTACAGAACCCATCAATTAAATTTCTATATAGCTATTATGGTCTATGCTTTAAGAAGCAAATATAGCAGAACATACAAGAGTTCAGGCCTCTTGCAAGATGAAACAAAAAAACTACAGTTAATTTTAAAAATGTGCAGTACCAAATCCTCTTGTGATCATATCTTGATTTCATGTAAAAACTCCAAATATATCATGTGGGTTTTTTTATTTTTTATTTTAGGTGTGTTTACTTTATCATCTAAAAATCACACTTTCTGCAATGCATTTCACAGCGACTATGCATACCAGTTACACAATCAACTGCTTGTCTCTATAAGAAGTCGGTCATTTGGTAGAGCTGCACACGGTTTAGACAGAGAAAGTAGCTGGGACCTTAAAGAACTGTGGGGTTTTTTTCTTCTGAACAAGGAGTTTGAGACTTCTGCCTTTTTTAATGCGAATTCTTATTAAACAATGGCCTTGAAATCTCTGGAAGTTCGGTTCTCACAATATGACTTCACTTTCTGAAGAACAGACACATTTGTCACGTGGAGACTTCCAAAGGGAAATTCTAACCACTCACACCTCTTTCATGAAGTTCAAAAAAATACTAGGGGCAAGTGTTACAAACTGACAGAACCACTGAGTACCATGCAGAATATAAAAGCCCTGTCAATAACATTCTACACAGATACCAGCCCACTATTCAGTAAAATGGATGTTCGTGCACAACTGTGCCAGACAGAATGATTGACTGGGTCCCACATCAGGCCACATGCAGAGCTTTCCCTGACTTCCATAGTAACAAATGATGGTCCACAGGTTTAATCCACTACTATTAAAATTAACATAGCTTTAGTAGTACTTCAGCAGGGACAGGATCAGTCCAAGACAGAGTACTATCTGTAGTAAAACCCATGACTGCCTGGTGAAAAAGACATCCCACCTTAGATGGTGCACATGGTATACCTGGGTCATAAATAGGATGCAAAGCCCAAGGTAGCTGTTAATAGTACAGATCTATTTGCTTATTACTCCTCCTTGTTTTCAATCCATTTCATTATCCTATTTGCAACCAAAATACTCCCGGTTCTCCATTCCAAACAGCGTATTATGCCACTTAATGGCAATTAAATAGCTTAAAGGCATTAAAACCGCTATTATCAAAACATGTTTTCAAACACCAGAATAAATCATTTCATATAGGGTTTGAAATTCATGAGTGCACCTTCAATGTGAATGTCTGTGTTGGAGTCATATGCCTAGGTGCTGACATAATATTAATCTTCAATAATAACTACTGATACTAAACCTTTCTCCAGACTACTAAGATGATCTGAATATGTGAGAATTTTAAGATGATAAACAGTTTCTCACCCACCTTTGGTAAGTTTCTCTGATACAGGTATTGTTCTTAAACCCCCAACCTAACAGCAGGATAAATAAGCAAATGGGACAACACTTAGCAAAGTTCATACTTAACCTATTTGTACTTCAAAACTAAGCATATCAGTTCAAGTTATGAAAAACATTTTCAGTTAATTAAAAAGAAAACCTAAACATTTGTTGGTGTTAAAATCTTACTACTGGAAGGAGGCTGAAAAGTGAAAAGGAAATCAGTTACCTCACCAAAGAGATGAATTATTTGCCAGTTTTTCTCCTGTTGTATTGAACTACTGGAATACCCCTCTTACAAACCTTGTCTCATTTTCCATTTGTGATCCACTGTAATAAATACATTATTATTGTCAGAACAGATTTTTTTTTCTTAAGAGATCAGCATAGCTACACTTAAGTCAGCTCTGAGCGAATGCAGAACAGACAAAGCTAAGCAAGTCAGTCCTTTGTAATTGTTTATTTTAAATGTTACCTAGAGCCCACTTATTCTCACTTACCTCATTGGTTTTGGATTTGGATAAGGATCCCTCCTACTCAGAAAGCATTTTGACTCTATCTATAGAAGACTACCTCATACTGAAAGTGTTTCTTCCTTTTGATGTGAGATATGGCAACAATAACACTTCAGTTCTAAAATATAACAAGACAGCAATATAAAACATAGTAGTTCCTAAAATTCCTAGTGACAACTGACTATAAAATTAAGTTTAAAAGATTTAAATGGGGTTGTCATAATGGCAGGTTTTGGGCTAATGCATGTCCCAGATTCAAACCTGATTCAACTCACTGCGGGACAAAAACTAAAGAATTATGAACTAGAGTAACTGGCTTATTAGGGTTTCTCACATACATCCCCATTATTCAGAGATGTATCTTGGCTATATTTGGAGATATGCTTTTAAATCGTCTAAAAAACCAAAAGCTTCTGTCCCTGCCTCTTTAATTCTAAAGTCTAATATATTTTTATTGATAGAAAATCATTGAAAATGATCACATGCACAACCAATAGCACAATCAAGGATATGAGATACTTCTGAGATTTAAATTAAGACTTGTGAAGAGTATTTCCTTATTATTTTTTGAACATTCATCGTAACACACCTCTCGCTTCTCATCTGTATATCTTCACCATGTATTTATTTCACAAATAAGAAAACCTGAGCTTGAGAAGAAGTGACTGTCCTGGTCTCCTAACTTCCAGCAACCAATGACCTGTGGTCTGTTATTTTCACTGAGGTTTGAACTACTTTGGGGGATGAACTGCAGATCAATAAGCAAGCCGAAATTGCGAAAATTAAGTCATTCTATAGCAGCTGTCTATTATAACAGCTCTACACTGTCAAAGTTGCCCTTCTTCTGGTGACATTGGAAAGACAAGGTAATTTCATTCAATTGTAACAAAGGGCAGAGCTCCAAAGATGATAGTGCAACACAGAAGTGTGTTCAAGGCTGAGCGCTGTCTTCACACGAAGTACCTCCATCTATGCACTATGATACACTTTTCAACACCTAGTGAGAAAAGTTATTTTGTCCTGCAATGGAGGAAATCATTACACAAAAGAACCTAAAAAAGACATAAAATAACACTGAGTCTTCAATATTACACTTGGAGCTTAGGGTTTCTTCGGATTTTTTTACATCAATTTGTTTTCCACAACTACTACTGAAATTGCACATCACATATATTTAATCTAATATCCTCATATACCCTTTATTTCTGTTTTGATTATCCCAACTTTGGTTTCTGCAGAGCTGAACTGAACTTAGAAACTTTTAATCACCTCTTGCCAGTGCAGGGTTGGACCAAAATCTGATGATAATTAGAAGAGCTTCATTACATTTGGACTCTATATTCTTCAATAAGCTTTAATTACTAGTTCTCATGTAAAACATTCAGTCTAGTGCCTGTCTGTGGTCTATTCTGCTTCTTGCTGTGATTCTTACATAACTGCAGAGCAGCCTACAGCTCCCAGTGAATACCCAGTTACATACGAGCTCCTCAGATTCTAATTCTGTTCCATTACACAAAACATACTAAATTTATTTTTAAGTAGTATTTGTTAATGAAAAAGACCAAAAGTCTATGCTGTCATATAGACTGCATTCATAAACAGAATTACAAACCTGAAAAAAATATTAAGAGTGTTAGAATGTAAAGGGATGGTTGAAAATAATCTCTAAATAATTCAAATATATTGAATTAGATATAGAATCTTATAGTAGCTTCTTAAAAGCCCCCTAAATAAAAGCTCCCTAATAAACCTAGACTGCTTTTAAACAGACAAAATTCTCACAGTATGCAAATAAAACATATCAAAAGATTCTTTAATCTTTTTATTACCTAGCATACCTCATCCTCACTGTAGGACTCTACTCATTATAATCTATTTACACTAAGGACTTTTAGCCTAGGCCTGTCCACTACACTCTATTTTCTACAGGTGTATCACTCAGCAGCCAGGATCACTGTTAAAATCTGGGATAAATGTATTTTAATTATTATCAAATACCTGTTCATGTTTCCAAAATATGCACCACAAACAAACAAGAAATGAGGAGCTGTTATTCAGTAGCTCCTCAAACTTGATTCAGGGTACTCCACTGGCAGCTGGCTGCAGTGGTAGCTGGCTACACATCCCCTACATCCGCCAAGGTAACAGATGATAGCTTTTCAAATGTATGTAAACACAAGGTGTAATCAAGCCTTGTAGTGTAGTCAATTACTAAAATTCAGTAGATGCAAGTGATCTCTTCAATATCGTATAAAATAATAATTACAATATCAGACGCTTCTTTCCCTCTTAAACATATCACACACTAACATTTCAGATTCATATATTCAGATTAAATCCAGCCATCAAAGACCTAAAACCTGTAAGAATTCCCTATTGCAGGCAGATATTTCTGAAACCAATTTAAAATATTAAGTTACTATTCTTGCTTTTCATTTAGGACTAAGTAAGCCTCTGTAATGAATGTGCTCCAGATACAAAAAGGTATTAGCAACACTTCTTTCCCTCTGTGCTTTTGTAGAGAACAAGGCAGGATAGTTAATGCTGACAGAGCCAAGGCAAAGGCTGTGTCTTCCCAGATAAGGCCAAACGCTGCTGAAGAGCTCCTTGTGCAGAAGTGCAGGATGGGTACAGCTCACCCCATCATCTCCACTGTCCATCTGCCACCTTTCTTCTCTAAGGCAAGGTAACAGCAGTGACCAAGTGGCAAATGTTCATTTTCCCGATACAAATGAGCTTTCGAACCTATGAATCTAAAACTATCCTGTGAATTTTCTATGTTGCTTTTATTACCATTACGAGCATTAATGTCATCATCTTCACAGCTCAGAAGGTAATTAGTTGAGGTAAAGGTACAACCTCCTAACAGAACAGCTCTGGCAGAAAGAGAATCTGTGTACACTATGAAAACCTGCTGCAGAAGTATACAATCTCAGCTTAGTAGCAGACTGTGTCATTTCTACATTGCTTTGAGATAATCAGTGAATTTAGAAGTGTGAATGTTATAAACCCTGAAAAAACATTCAATGAGTATTTTCACCTCTTCAATACTACAATTTCTAAATCGTTTTAGCTTGCAACTTTCTAACATTTTTGATTAATTGAAACAAATTGTAATCTACTTTATTACACTGAGCATAGTCTTTATAAATAAGCAGCCAACCCTGTGAAATGTATGGTATGCTCTATTAACATGTTACAAAATAAAGATTGAAATCTAAAAGCAAAAGAAACCCAAAATGTTTAAGGAAAAAGTCACTGTTAGTTAGAGAGAAAGGGGAGAAAGCGAGAGAGAGAAAGCGAGAGAGAGAAAGCGAGAGAGAGAAAGCGAGAGAGAGAAAGCGAGAGAGAGAAAGCGAGAGAGAGAAAGCGAGAGAGAGAAAGCGAGAGAGAGAAAGCGAGAGAGAGAAAGCGAGAGAGAGAAAGCGAGAGAGAGAAAGCGAGAGAGAGAAAGCGAGAGAGAGAAAGCGAGAGAGAGAAAGCGAGAGAGAGAAAGCGAGAGAGAGAAAGCGAGAGAGAGAAAGCGAGAGAGAGAAAGCGAGAGAGAGAAAGCGAGAGAGAGAAAGCGAGAGAGAGAAAGCGAGAGAGAGAAAGCGAGAGAGAGAAAGCGAGAGAGAGAAAGCGAGAGAGAGAAAGCGAGAGAGAGAAAGCGAGAGAGAGAAAGCGAGAGAGAGAAAGCGAGAGAGAGAGAGAAAGCGAGAGAGAGAAAGAGAGAGAAAGCGAGAGAGAGAAAGAGAGAGAAAGCGAGAGAGAGAAAGAGAGAGAAAGCGAGAGAGAGAGAGAAAGAGAAAGCGAGAGAGAGAGAGAAAGAGAGAGAGAGAAAGAGAGAGAAGATTGAACTTTTAACATTATGACCCTCATGCAGCTGGGCCAGATTTCAGCCAAAGACTAATGTGGTTTAGCTACTTATGAAATAACTATAAAAGTATCTCTACCCTTCTAAATCAGGAGCCCTGACACACATCAGAAATCAGAATAATCCCCTCCATGAAGTTCCTGAACCCACTGCCCACTGAACCCTGGCAGTACGAATTCTTCATATTTGATACTCTTAAACGGCAGGAAAATCACTACCATTTCAGTACTGGTTATCTCTAGGTTTCAAGCAAAACCCCTGCTCCTCTTTTGTAAATTCACTAAGAGATTGAAAAAGAAAACTAATTTCCTCTCCACACAATACTAACAAAGCACAACCCTTTGGAAGACAGTTAATAGGTATTTTTATTTTTTTTTAGCAAGTATGACACAATCAATCCCAAGCCAAAACTTTTGGGATAGCATTTAATGGTAACCCTCTGACCACTTATGCTGTAATTCACCAGGGGGAGAGGACACAAATATTCCCTATATCTTTTTTAGATTTCATCAGTATCTTTCTGACACTGAGACGGTTAGCTAGCTACAACACTCAGCCTCTCTGAGCATACTGGAAACGCTATTTTATTATGTATTAAAGTGGGAGACAAAAGTTTCACAATGCAGCACAATTTTGCAGGTTAGCAACACCTTCTGATGCAAGGGTTGTTTTGTTTTGTTGTTTGTTTGTTTTTTTTGTTAAAATAGAGTTTGCATTTAGAAGCAGCACAGCAACTGCAGATTAGATTGTACATTTTCTACTTTCCTTGCCAACCACATCAGGGGAAAAAAAAAAACTTGTCACTGCAGTAAAAACAGACCACCAAAGCCCTTCCAAGAGAATAACCCCGTCTTATCTCAAATGCTTGCTTTACAAGTTCTGACATCAGCGAGAATAATCAGATCTGGAAAAAAGGCTATTTGCTATTAATGCTAATTTAATGGTTTGCTGTTACACAGTGCTATAGCCCCTCTATCTGGTAACAACCAGCAATCAAGGCACAGTTCCGACTGAACTAGAATCTTGAACTTTAAGAGTAATAATGCTGTGAAATCAACAACGTGAAGATAATTTCATAATTTCTATTTTAGAAAATAACTGAATCTCAAAACACAACTTGGCATCTCTAACATTTTAGAAAACATTTTCTCTGTATAAGCTTTAGGAAGAAGTCAGTGTTGACATACATCTAGCTGAGGAATACAGAGAAAATGTGTACAAAACTGGAAGCATTATTTTCTGGAACATCAAAAAAAAAAAAAAGATAAGGAAATAATTTAGAAGTGATGTGCAACAAATTTAGAAGTGATGTGCAATGTAATTCATGACCCAAAGGTCCTGTGACAACCTACAGCTAAGCAACTACAGTCCCCCAGATCAGAAAGATTTTACAACAGAACTTATTTTGGGCAAAGAATAAATGTGACAATGGTGCATTTTTCAAGAAAGTGCTAAACACACACACACAAAAGAAATCGCAATACTGGAATCTCAGTTCTAGTAAGTATATCTAAATAATGCTGGCAAATTTTAAAAAGCACTTTAAAGCTGATGTACATTTATTTACACAGGCACGTTCTGTAAGCATTCATAATACCATCTAAGACACAGTAACAGATTTAATCACACAGATGTTCACAAAAATTGACCCTGATTCTGCAGATGCATAACTCTAAAAAGAGAAGAGGCATTACTGGCACAACCTAAATTGGGCCTATAAGTTTGCAAAAATTGTCCATAAAGCAATCTCATCATAAAAATGAAAAACTCTGAGCTACTTAATTCAGCATAACTTCCATATGGAATACTATCAAGATGTTTTTTCCTCAATTCTTTACTAAGAAAGTTATGCCTCGGTGCTAAACACCTCAGCTAAAGGTCTTTTCATACAGATTAAAATACAGATGCATTTTCTACAAAGAGCACCTACCATGCTACCAGTATATACGCACCACTAATGTGCACCTTCCCTGCAAAATGCAAATGTGGGGCAGGGATGGGACACAACTGTAGGGCCCTTAGAATTGCCAAGAGATTAATAAAAATCTTAAAAAGAAAAGCCATAAAACCAGAAAGTTAAAAACAGAAAGGAGATGTTAAAGCAAAAAGAGGAAACTTCGCAAGTTGCTGGGCTTATTTTACAGTGACTAAAGCAGGAATTTCTTCTAGTATTTCAGACCAAAGATTTTCATTCTTTCACTCAGTTATGTGTGAAGCTCATTCTACCTGAGCTCTTCCCAAAGGTTTAATTCTTGCAGAAATACAAGAATCAAACTACTACAAGGAAAAAAACATAAATTAAGAATTAGCTGCTAAACATGATATGAAGTGAATTGTCTTTGAAGCTGATTAGTATCAGGAGTAGTACATTGTAAAAAGGACAGAATCCTATTTACATGCTACACAATTTTGGAAATGCAAAATACTGCCCTTGGAGGACAGAAAATTTTCTAAGTTTTACTTATTTTTTCCACAGTTTTAAATACTCCTAGAGCAGTATTGAGCATGTTGAGATCAAGTTTCAGAAACAAACATTCAAACAGTTAGCAATAAGCATTTAGTAAATGTATTTTTCCCTATACTATCAGGAAATTTCACCAGTAAGAGTTCATCCCATCAGGTATTTCTTCTGTGAAAAGGACACTAAAATTTATAAATGTAGTTGCTATTTTAATTTTCCTTGTGGCTGCTTTGTTCATTTTTCTCCTTTTGAATGCATTTTACCAAGGGGCCCCAGAGACCTGTGTGACAAAAAGTAAAAACCCACTCAAAAAGCACTTGTCCACCTATGCACATTTACTTCCTCTGTGTATTACTTAGAAGCCACTTGAATGCTCATCCTCTCCCTTGTCCTGGTCAGAAGTGCCCTCACCTGGCACGCCTGTCTGCTCAAGCCCTCACAGGGAGCTACTTTTCTTCACTGAAGATGTACTTTACTCAGTGGAGTGACTTGAGATTAGGTATGAAGGGGAAGGTAGAAGTATGGAAGCAAGTTTAAGAGCTGTCTGCCTTTGAAATTTAAATCTGAGCAATGAGAAAGCATAACGCCAGTTTTGATCTGGAGCACAGCACCTTATTAAATGACACTTCTAACCCTCACCACATTGATCCAAGAACCAAAATCCTTACAGTAAGAAATCATCTCCATTACACAAAGCATCTTACTGGTTTTCCTTACTGAGTTTTGTCTACTCTCATAAAACAAAAAAATATATGTACCTATGCTTAACAGTAACAGTGCCAATGAATCCCTTCCACACAGCAGAACCTGAAAGAGACTTCCAAATTAAAAAAAAAAAAAATAAAATAAATTGAAACAATGTATTTTAACATGGCATTCAGTCTAATTTGCTGCAATGAAACCTCCAGGTTTCTTTTCTGAGCGACACTGCAAGGACAAGCACTGCAACCAAAGTAGCTGTCTTGATTAGCAAACACTGAGATTACTACAGTCTTTGAGGTCCTGATCCTCGTCAAAAACAGGTACTGTGCAAATGCACAAACACCTGCCTGCATTTTGTGTGTGCACACATATGTGCTGTTAAGACTAGAGCATTGCAAACTTGTTCAAACCACAGAGAATCTGAAAAAAAGAAACTGCCAGGCTCAGAAACATACAAAAGTCTCTTGTGGTTTATTTATTTATATTTATTTGTGGCCAGGTGGTCCTACACAATTTTAGTAGGCACTTTTCCTTGTGCTACCAAGCAAGCCATGGGAGAAATCAGCAAAGCCAAACACTAGGATGTTTTAGGTACTTCCTGAAAGTTACATGAGCTATTGAATTTAAAGATAAAGTCAAAGCTAAATCCATACCAATCATGTATTTGCTAGGCTTTGCAGGAGATTTCAAAGCATTGAGTCAGATGATAAATGTACTGCAACACTACACACAATACTGTAGATAGAGACAGGTCTTTTGCTTTAATTTTTAATTTCCATTTTCTGTGGGTTTAGACAAACCACTGACATCACTTTAGTGTAATACTCTGCCATGAATCAATACTTTAATTTAATAATGGTATTCTGTTGTCAACATATAATATATCACATAATGTCCTTGTACAGATGCTACAAAAAATACGACAAATAAAATGCAAGACTTTGCTTTTACCAGTGATCACAGGTTAAACTGATGGAATGAGAAGCCTTACAGCCCCCAAAAGAATTTTCTTTGGGATTAAAAGGCAGCATGGAGTAATTTCAGCAACATTCCTTCCTCTCATCATACTGGTGCTGTGAAAGCTCTCCTAGGTCATGGATTCCAACAAATACTTAAGTAAACGGAACAGAGAGGAAATATATCCGAATAGAATCAATGTATGTATCTGTGAGAGGGCCTTACTTAAACATTCCACTTCCTTATGAACTCAGTGATAACTGTGCTAGTCCCTAACTATAAAGAGGATTATAAATGGAAAACAGTACTAAGTCCAGTGTCATCCAATTTAATTTAAAAAGATGATGCAAAATATAGCTGTAATATATGAAAAAATAAAATAAAATTACAATAACTTCCACTTCAGTGCTGTGACTACAATTCTGTATTAATTACTTTTATCTTGACAGTAGCCTTCAAGTATTTAAGGTGGGAAACACAAACCTAATCATATCTGTGGTACATTGACTCATGGTATGTGAATAGAAAGTAAGTGGGAATGAGGAAAAGGCAAATGCTTTTAGACCTCCCAGTTGTTCACTTCAGGGTTTTTTTTCCCTAATTCAACAGCTTTTGTTCTATTACAGATTAATAAATAACCGACATATTAATCTTAGTGGATGCTGAAGGCATGTGCTTTACAGTCATACATGCTCCCCTTGATTTCAATGACAGCTCATGATCATAATGTGAAGTGTTCACAGATATATGTCATTTGTTGGCAGAATGTTTTAGAGCTCTGGGAAGAGTAGGTCTGGTTTTACTACGGTTTGGCACCTCCCACAACACCCTCCAGTTGGTGAAAACCCCGCAGTTCCATCTAAGTGTCATCCTTAATGTGAAGAAGATATTTGAGTCAGTGCAAAATAAAACAAACAGCTTTTACCAAAATGTCAGTGTTGGTAACAGTTCATCTGCCAGAAGCTTGTTACTTAAACCTATGCTGTGCATATCAAACAGACAGAGGCATGACTAGGATAAACGACTGGACCAGAAAATCTTTAGCAGGAAATCAAAGAATACTCAGGCTGCAATCTGGACTCATAAAAAAAATGTCACAACTGGACTTCACAAGATATATTGATTAAGAGTTCTGTAACATCTCTTTCCTTGGTTACTGTGCATTAGTCAAGCCCCACCTGCCTGACCTGAGTTCTCTGCATTAGCCTTTGGTCATATGAACACAAGAGAAACCACAGGGCTATTTCATAGCTGAATTCACACAGGAATTCTTATAAGTACAGTATCTCAATTTAAAGATAATAACATTACTGAAGAACCCAGAACACCATGAAAAATGCATATTGGAAAAATCAGGGCATGAGTCTTTAGAATGAAGCCAATGGCTTGATAAAAATAAAACCTCACTGGTGTGTTCCCGTCAGTTGGTTGATTTTTCTGATCTATAGGTTGGACTATCTTTCTAAATCAATGATTGATTTCTATGTTGAGCACTAGATAAAGAGGCGTATGCTGAAAAGCCATAGTCCATGCATGATCATAGGAAACACAGGCAGGCACAAAAGACAGAGAGAGATCTGATGAGTAACTGGCGTTTGCTTAGTCAGAACCTGAGGGATCTTCATCAAGAACTTTAAAAACAGCTAACAGATAGCTTGACTTTGAGTGAAACACAACCAAGAATTATTGTCATTATGTACACCCACAAAAAAAGAGAGATTTCACAACATCTCCTCAGATGAATACACACAGAGAGAAAAGCCTTTACCAACATTTGCTTCAGGTGGGCAATCATCCGGCTTTATGGAAAAATAGCTCCTGATTTGCCTTCCATTTTCCTAAGTCATATTTTGAGCCCATGCTAACGTGTTAGAACAACTAAACAAACTGCGACATAAACCAGTATACATAAAGACAGCTTCTTCTTTTCTCAAAAGCTGTGAAATGCTAAATAACCTATGACTCCTGCCCACATATGTGCCTTGCCAAGCCACAGGATCACACAAAGATGTGCACTATTTTGAAAGCAGGGCATAAGATTTGTCATGTCAGATTTGTATTCACATGGTACAATGGAACCCATGACTTTCATTTCAATAGCAGCTGGAGCAGTGGACACAGAAGCAGCTCAACCTAGGAAATGAGGATGAATTTGTTTTAAAAAAATTCCTTCTTCCTAAGAGCTGCTAGTGGCAGATGCAAATACATGTTTTGGGGTCACACCATGTCAACATCTTACGGCAGAAAGATTGCATTTCTTCTCCTTCTCCCCTCCAGTGGATATTGCAGCCTCAGAGAATTTTACATGTATCCTCAGAGATGCTTGTATGTATCAGAAAAGTACAGCTGTAGGCTTTAAAAAAAAAAAAAAATTCCACATGCCCTACAAATTCAAATCCTTTTTTATGTAATCTATTTAATCTTCCATTAATGATAATCTCTGCTATCAATGTGCCCAAACAGGGTCAATTTCTGCTGGATTTGCACTTCTTGCATTTCATCCTATAACCGAGCTGTATTTAATGAGGGGAAACACCCTGCTGTAAAATGTATTAGCAGTCTCCCTAAAACAAATAATAGTTACGAGACTCTGCAACTGCCAAGAACATTTCAAGAATCTGGGTTTTCTTCTTCCTTTGTATGTCTTGCACAGAGGAGAGTCCTGCCAGATGAACATTATTTATTAATCAGGATATTCTTGCCTTCTGTGCCTTGCAAGAAGACAGCATAGAGGGATGGAAATTGCTGTGGATTTCTCACACACACCCAAAAAGACAAAATGGGGTAAACCACAGCATGAGGAGAAAAGGATAGATTGCAAGGGCGCATTTAGACCCCAACAGACCCTGCCTGACAAGGCCAGGCAGCATTTCAAACTCACACAGGTCACGGCAGTCTGAAACACCACAGAACATGTCTGGTTCACACAAGGCTTGAAAACGGAAACACTGGTTGAGAATCAAGGCTCCCCTTGCTGATTTGTTTTTAAGTGCCCTATACAGCTCCCTACACCCACGTGAAATGGGTAGGGTTCAACTCCACGTAAGATTTTCCTTCTGGTAACATCTGACTTCCTTAGGTTGTACCCACGAAGCAAACAGGCTCAGACACACCTGTAAGGGAAGGTTCTCTCTCAATTACTGTAGCAGACACCGGGGAAGTGAGTTACTGCCTTGTTTGCTCTTCTGATTTAGTGGTAGTTTTATTTGTAATCATTCCCAGCCATCCGCCACCTGCACACCCACCCACACGTCCAATTTGCTGTTCTCCCGATTTTGTCAATTCACAAGATCAGTTTGCCCTGCGTATACTCCCAGCCCCAGGCTCATCAGCAAATGGATTTAATGGACAAAACAAAGTTCAAATGACGTGCTAACAAAATCCTTGAGCAGAATAACCATACATTATCATGCAAAAGGGCAGCCCTGGGCTGTAAACGCAATTCAGGTGGTAGCACTCAAATGAATTGACGTTCCTAGCAGAAGCAACTAAGAGTTAATGGAGGACACCCAGCTCTTCATTTCCTCTACCGCATCCAAGAAAACGCAGAAGATGACTATAATACGGTATAATTGAGCATTTCACTAAATAGCACCACACAGAAGTTCTTTTGGCTCGGATTGCATTTGTCCTAGATAACCTTTACGAGAAGCTGAAAGTTGATGCACGCAAACCAAATGAATTTTCAGATTCAGCCCGTATTCTTAGGCTTGTGCCTCGGAAGGTGGGCAGAGCCAGCCACCGAGCATCAATCGGGGAACTAGCCCCCTCCCCTGCTTAAAAAAAAACAAAACCCAGTCAGTTACGGCAAGACGGTGCGGTGTCTACACACAGGAGCTGGAAAAGCGTTTGGCTGCGTCTGCATATTCGTGGGGTGCCCTGGGCTCCTTCCCCGTAGAACTGGCAGCGGCTCTTTCAGGAGCCGGGCGCTGGGACGGAAGGCGCATCTCTTCGGGAGCCCGCTCTCAAATCTCTTTCGAGGGAGATGACTGTGTGGAAAGCCAAACTCCCTGACGGGCAGAGAGGCAGGGGCACAGCACCTCCCGGGGACCACTCTCCCCACTGCCTCTTCCAGAGCCGCCGCTGCCCGGGGGGTCATCAGTTGTCCCTCTCGCTGAGACAGCTCCTAGCATCTCTCAAATACCTTCCACAGACCAGCCTTGAAGACGACAGGGGGGTAGTCTGCACCTTTCCTAAAACCCACAGTGAAATCTAGTCCCCTCAAATGGCTGCTCCTGCCTCACCAT
>NW_009915583.1:358-3418 GCF_000696875.1 Nestor notabilis | reverse complement strand
CATGAGAGTGACACAGTTTCTCCTTCTGGGGAGGTTGGGTTGAGCAAACCGTGTCCTTTCAGCAAGGGCCAGCCTGGCGCAGTCATGGGGATGGGCAGACATGGAGACCTGCCTCCTCCTCCTGCTCCTCCTCTCCCCCGCCTGCAAAGCCAGCAGCATCCCCGCAGGGCCCCAGGTGCCTGAGCAGGGCTCTCAAACGCAGCTTTAGAAATGAAGGCTCTATTTTTTGCAGGGAGCCGTTCTTCTCTTTGCTGCGGGAGGTGGCACGTGGGCTCGGTGGTCTCGCTGTCCCGGGGGGCAGGTCTTGCAGGCCCCCACCCCATTTTTTGGGGGCAGGTCTGGCAGCCCCTACCCCAATGGGGCCGTGGGTCTGGCCCTGGATGGGATGTGCTGGGGTCACCTCTGGAGTGGCGCTACAGCCATGTGCCTGCGCGAGAGCCAAAGCACCTTTGGCCCTGTTGTACCACGGGGTTTCTCGCTTGCAAAGCCAGCCTGGGACTGTTCAGGATGCGGCAAGACCTTGTCACGGTGCACAGAGCCCTGCACGGCTGCCCTGGCACTGGGGACAACGGGGAGCTGCTGCTTTAGGTTCAGGCTTATGCCTGTCACCCTATTGTGGGACTGGAGCAATTTGTACTGTGAGGAAACCCGGGAGCAGTTTCACTTTGCGTCCTGGCCTGGCGGCAGTCCCAGAATAACTCTTGCCTAAGGAAGAGTTTCCTCTCCCTTTGCTCTGAGCTGGCAGGGCCCAAGCCCCTGCCCAGTGGCTGTGCCCAGCAACGTCCCCAAATGTCACTGCTGTCAGTGGTGCTGCAGCAGGAGAAACCCCTGGAGTGGGGCTACAGGGACCTGCTGGTCACTGCTCCTGGGTACCAGCTCTGGAAGTGCTTGGGGGCTGCAGTGGGGCCGGGTGCTGGGTGGCTCAGTGGGAACATTTCCTTTCTCCAGGGTTTGTGTTTCTGGGGATGTCTGAGTGATGGGGGCCTGGTGGCTGCGTAGGGAAACCCTCAGCAGAAGTCCTGTGCCTGAAAAGATTCAATTTGCTGGTGTTTCTCAGAAGGGTGAGAGACTTGGTGCAGCCCCACGCCTGGCTTGGCCATGGAAGGAGGAGGCTTTTTGGTTTATGTATTGCTTCCCTTCAGCTCTGTCTCGGTACAAAAGCCATGCTCAGCACCAGGCTGGGATGGGAGAATGGGGGCTGTGAGATGGGGCAGGTGCCCCCGTGCAGCCTGTGAGCACAGGGTGATCCTGGGGCAGCTCAGCTGGGGCACGGTGCCACTCACCTGTCTCCACGTTGAAGGCAAGTTTGTCCACCCCATCCTCGTAGGCCCTGCCCGAGAAGCGCAGGGTGATGGTGAAGGGCTGCCCGCGCCGCACCACCAGCTGCTGCCCGCCCATCTCCGCCGTGCGGTGCTCCCGGCCATTGCGCTCGCACTGCAGGTCCCACGTCTCCAGCACCAGATCTGCGAAGGCAGCAGCTGGTTCAGCTCCCCCCTGTGCCCCGAGTGCTGGCAGACAAGATCGCTGTTGCCCCCCCCAACCCTGGGGTTTGGACCTTGGTGCTGGGGTTTGGAGCTGCTCTCCCGACTGAGCTCTGGGCTCTGTTTATTGCTCCATGGTGCTGCTCTCCACAGTATCGCCCCGGAGGACGGGCACAGTGTGCTGCCCGAGCTGTTCCACCTCTGTGGCTCCCAGCAGCCTGTGCTGGAGCAAAGCCCGGGGCTCATCTCTGCTTTCTGGAAGGTGAGGGGCCCATCAGCTGGGGCTGTTCTCTGTTCCCCCACCCTAAAGAGAGCTTCTGAGCCTGGACAACACGAGGGGTGCTTCTGGCAGCTCTCTGGCAGCGTTACTGCTCTGTTACTGCCCGCAAACTGGCGAGACCGGCTATAAATTCAGTGACAATGAGGGTGTGGGACTGCCGGCCCCGGCGCTCTGCCCTGCTCTGCCTCCCAGCCCCGCATGCCAGAGCGGCTGCCAGCCCCAGCCACATCCCGCTGTGCCAGAGCGATGTGGTGGTGTTCATTGTCGCTCGGGGCTGCTGACCCTGGGAGGCTCTGCCGGCACATGGGTTTGTTGCCAGGATAAGCAGAAGCTTTCGGTGCAGAGCACACCGGGAGCTCTGCACCAGCTGTGGGGCACATGGGGCGATGCTCGGTTCATCACCCTGTGCCACTGCTCTCCCTGGCGGAGCCCTTCCCAGTGCCAGCAGCAGTGGTCCCCAAGCCCTCCTTGGGCTGCTGCCAGATGGAAACAGCTGGCCTTGGGTTCACTGTTCCAGAGCTAAATGGAAGCTCTGCTCCCGGCTCTCTGTGCATGGGGACTCTGTAGTGTGCATCTAGGGAGGCAGCTGGGCTCATCACTGGTTGCCGCTGCACTGAGAGAGCTGCTGTGTCAGTGGGACTGGCCATAAATAAGGGCAAGGTCCCTCCAGCCGGTCCGTTGGGACACTGGAGCAGAGACAGAGCATAGAGAGATCCTTTCCCTTGATAGGCAGAAGCAGGATTCTGTGCTACTGCACATGAACCATGTGAGCATAAACCTGACTGACATTGAGCTGAGTGTGCTGCAATGAGCATGGTCAGAAAGTGGGACTGGGGCTCCTCCTCGTCCCGGGGTTATTGCCCCCAGTGGATCTAGCAAAGAGCAGATTTCAAAGCACAAGTGCCTCTTCCCAAACCGATCCATGTCGGGATACGTGCGTGCAGGCGGCAGCAGGGCCTCGGGCACCCCACACAGGGCTGGGCACCAGGGCCGGGTGATGCTGTCTCGCCCAGGGGCTGCGTGCCCATCGGTGTCACTCAGCCCTGTGTCCCGGGACTTCAGAGGCAGCTCTGGGAGGCCAGGGGGTGCCTCTGCCCCTCGCACCAGCTCTGCAAAACCACCTGCCTGGAGGTATTTCTGAAGGACAGCAGCGTTACTTCTGAGCCTCCAGAAATCGTCCTTAAAGCCGGGTGGGACGTAGGCACATGTCCCTCTCCCGCTGCCAGCGCTCCGCTCCATTAGCACGGAAAGCTTTAAATAGCACCAAACTTCATTGTGCAAATACTGCCGGCGCTCTGG
>NW_009915583.1:0-327 GCF_000696875.1 Nestor notabilis | reverse complement strand
GTAGCAGACGCTGCACAAACCCGCACTTGTCTGGTGGTCTGAGCCTCTCCCGTCCCCTCTCCTCTTTTGCTCCAACTGGGAGTTCAGTGCCTCATGGCTCAAGTTGCCATCGGGCTTGGCTGTGGGGAAACTTGTGAGGAGGAGCGGGACCATCCGTCTCACCTTCGGCCATGGTGTCCCGCTGCTGGTGCTGGTACCGGTCCCGGTCCTGATGAGGGTCCTGGTCTCAGTGCTAGTCCCGTTGCTGGTCCCGGTCCTGATGCGGGTCCCGGTGCCCCTCCGCGTCCTGCCCGGCGCTCGCTCCCTTTATAGACCCGCCGCCGCGCA
>NW_009915582.1:0-2451 GCF_000696875.1 Nestor notabilis | reverse complement strand
GCTTGGTGTTGTCGGCAAACTTGCTGAGGTCCTTCAGTAAGCTTCTACCTGCGGGTTTGTGCTGGTTTTGTAGCTCTCATCAAGAAGCATTTGAGATACTTGCCATAAATAGGGTTTCCCATTATTTTGTTTGCAGGCACTGTCACACTGTACACTTGATTTCACGGGGAGGGCTGTGGTGGTGGCACTCTCCTGTGCTGATGGAAAGAAAGAAAAGATGGGGTGATAGAAGTGCAGCTTCACGATGGATAATTACAGGCAGGTTTCTTAACAGGAGCGATCCTACACTGTTTGCAGCCTGGCTTTGTAGCTAACCACTCCTAAATTCCCCCTGTGTTTTCACCCTGGCAAGGACCTATGTGAGAGGATGGGGTACGAAGAACTAGAAAACTTATATATTGAAATTGAAAATCCTCAAACTGTGTCTTTCTCTCTCACTTCTTCCCCACACCTCATTGCCTGCACTTAGCCCTGGCTGCCTCCCAGGGGTCCTGGCCTTTTTTTTTGCTGCTCCTAGTGACTCCCAGCAACTTTGTCCTTCACAAGGCATCAAGCCTTCAATCACAAGTCTCTCAGGAAAATCTGCTCCTTCTCCCCTCTGTCATGGAGTTCTCCTGCAATCCTGTTTCCTTATTCTTTTCCAGCTTGAAGACCAAAATAAATGTAGATTTAACACAGTAGCAAGTCTCATCTCTTCCAGGGAAAGAAGGATAAGTGATGGATTTGGCTGGGAGCAAGATGCTGTGTTCTTCACTCCATTCATATCACCGTGCCGTGTCTCTGGATTTTCAGAACCACCATTTGTGATTTAAGTTGTCTTCATATTTACAGTCAGAACTATCTGTGATGTTATTTTTAGTTTTGCAAGAAACATGATTGTAAGAAGAAAACACAAAATACCATCACCACATACTTCAACAATCTGCCTTAACCCAATGATCACTTCTTATTAGTGGGAGTAAACGTATCAAAGACTGCAAAAGGCTTTAGTTTTGTGTGGAAAAAGGGCCGGAAGGGGGATGGATTTGTGTAAAATTTGACTAAAAGGTGAAAGAGGAGATGACCTCTTTGTTTAACCCAGCATTTGTGTGTGGACTAGGCTGGTTTGTAAATGAAAAGGGTAATCATATCTTTACAAGTTTCACCACAAATGATTTCCATGAGCGTGTGGTGCTGGTGACTGTTGTACATCCTCCCCGAAATACTCACTGTGACTGTGATTGCAGCTCTAATTACTGCCTAACAGATGCAGCGTTGCGCAGCCCCCGCCGCCTTCAAGAGTTGGAGCTCCCTTTGCTTTTACATGAGTTATTTCTCTTTTTAGGGTAGAATTTACTACTGCTGGCAGTAACAAAGAAGTCACTCTTAAAGTAAAAAGGGAAAAATAAAGGACTTGTGGATTGTTACACTGCTTGCATTGGTTTAGTGGTGCAAATGTTTGTTGCGTTACCAGCCAGCATGGCTGTGGGATGTGTTCAGGCTGTGTTGGGTCTTTTCCGCTTTCTCCAGCCTCTCCTCTGCTGAGTAAGCAATGCAAGTGGCTTTACTTCTTTGTTCTACAGCCTTTGAGGATGTTGCTTGGTTTTTCCATTTGCACGTGGAACAGTATATATTATATATATATATTTAATGACTTCACTAGCAGTAGTAGAAGAATGCATTTGCAGTTCTCACATGACGTGTGGCCATTGTGGTGTTGCTTGTTCAAAGCGAGGAGGAGGTGATTTATTGGAGTAATGCAAACTATGACTTTACGCTGTGTCCATCCCGCTGCCGTGACTGTTGTCATGCTGACTGTGGAGCATCTTTTGGGTGTTACATATATGGGTTTTGAGGATGAGGAGGGTGTGTGTGACCAGCACACTGGGGTGTAGGATGCCTGGGAAGTGCTGGGGGTTCATCCCTGATGCACCACCACCAGCCAGGCAGGGAGAAGCACTGGTGTCCTCTCAGGAAGGAGGACACAACCAGCTCTTGCTGGAAATACTTTTCCTGAGACTTGTTCCTCCTCACATCTCTCCATTTCTTGGTTCCTCTCAACATAAAGGAAATTGCAAACCTCTGCTCAACTCAGATGCACTGGGCTGGGAGAGGTCAATATTTGTTCTTTCTTGCTGATGAAATAGAATCACAGACTGCTTTGGGTTGGAAGGGACCTTAAAGCTCATCCAGTTGCAACTCCCTGCCATGGGCAGGGACACTTTCCACTAGACCAGGTTGCTCCAAGCCCTGTCGTGCACACTGTCAGGGAAGGGGCAGCCACAGCTTCTCTGGGCACCCTGTGCCACTGCCTAGTTTCCTCTTCGAGGGTACGTTTTGAGTGGGGGGTGACAAGGGGCAAAGCCCTTCCGTGCAGCGCCCAGCTCTGTGTCCGCGGGGGGGTTCGGGGCCACCCCTTGTCGTGGGGCTTGTGCCGGGTCGCTCCCCCCGCGAGCGGGGCAGAGCCGGGGG
>NW_009915581.1:0-8661 GCF_000696875.1 Nestor notabilis | reverse complement strand
TTGGGCTCCCTGGAATTGCCAAAACTGTCCCTATACACCCTGTATTACTCTCTTCTCCCCCTTCCTTCCCTCATCAAGGTGAACTTCACAGTAGACCAGATACGGGCCATCATGGACAAAAAGGCCAACATCAGAAACATGTCTGTGATTGCCCACGTTGATCACGGCAAATCAACCTTGACTGATTCTCTGGTATGCAAAGCTGGAATCATCGCTTCTGCCCGTGCGGGGGAGACCCGGTTCACTGACACAAGAAAGGATGAGCAGGAACGGTGCATCACCATCAAATCAACGTGAGTTCCCTCCCGCCAGGCACCTCTGTGTTCCTGCAGCATGGCCTGAGCTCAGGGGGCTTTGAGTGCTCCACTGGTTTGATCATGAGAGGAAAGAAGACCGCGTCGGGCTTTCTCTAGGCTAGTTCAGAAGCTCATCTCTTGAGGATTGCTTAATTGAGAGAGCAAGTACTGAGTAGCTTCTGGTGAATCATAGAGCATCACCTTAGTGGCCACTGGGAAATAGATGTACAGCAGGAGCTTCAGCCTTCCGTCTTAGCCTTGGAACTGTTGGATGTGGTTAATGCCCGCTGGAGCCCTGTGGATGCACTGCAGGGACTGTCTGGGGAGCACATCTGAAGATAAACTTTGTGGCTGTGTCACCACAGGCAGTTTGAGAGGCATGGAAAGGGCTCAAAAAGGCAGTTGGGCCTTGTAGAAGCAGCATAATTCCTTCATTGGAAGAAATGGAACCTTCTTTGGGCACTTCAGATTGCAGAGTCACAAGAGATTATGGTTTCAGAGGACCATAGGGAAGGCAGATTTTAGCCTGTGGTCCTGGTTATCTTCCACACTGGGAGAAATTCTTAAACTCAGTCTGTGTGGGGTAAAGGGCTCTTTCTAAGCCTTGGGGAGGGGTAATGTGTAGATGCCAATTTGAGCAGTTTTTCTTTTATTTCAGAGCTATTTCCCTATTTTATGAGCTCTCTGAAAATGACTTGGCCTTCATCAAGCAGAGCAAAGATGGTTCTGGCTTCTTGATCAACCTGATTGACTCTCCAGGGCACGTGGACTTCTCTTCAGAGGTTACTGCTGCTCTCCGTGTTACTGATGGTGCCCTGGTTGTCGTAGACTGTGTTTCTGGTAAGGGCTTCTGCAGCCATGTGAGCTGGAGTGTGTGTGTTGGGTGAGTTTGAAGCTGAGGATAAGTGATTCCCCCGTGTTTGGCAGGCGTGTGCGTGCAGACAGAGACTGTGCTGCGTCAGGCTATTGCAGAGAGGATCAAGCCTGTCCTGATGATGAACAAGATGGACCGAGCACTGCTGGAGCTGCAGCTGGAGCCAGAAGAGCTGTACCAGACCTTCCAGCGCATCGTGGAGAACGTGAATGTCATCATCTCCACGTATGGAGAAGGGGAGAGCGGCCCCATGGGAAACATCATGGTAAGTGGGAGCTGCGAGCGTTGTGTTTGAGTTCATCTCCTGCAGTGGGAGGGAGCTGGCTGTTTGCTTGGTCCTTCTTTCCTGTTTCAAGTGGAGACAGGAGTAATGAAGATGCTGTCTTACCCAGCTGTGTGCTGGTTTGGAGCTCTCTTGTGCTTTTCAGTCAGTGTCTTCTGCTAGTTCAAAGCTTAAGCAAATAAAGACTGAATATAAGAAAGTATTTACTCCCTTTCCAAAGGGCACTGTTGCTTTGGAGGCCACTTTCTTGCCCACGTCACATCTGTGATGGTGGGTGATGTGAGATCCGAGGCTCCCATACAGCATCCCACCCCCAGCTCTCTTCTGAAATGGGAGGCCAGTAGGTGTTGCCATTCCCTGCATCCCAAGCCCTGCTCTTGGATGGGTTCCTCAGAGCAAGCTGGGCTGTGGGCTGGAGGCTCTGAGGAAGGGCTCCTGCTTTGTTGAGCACTCACCACATACTGCAGGTTTTCATGCACTGCTCATCCTCCCTCTGAAGGACAGGAGTGTTCCCTGCACCCGCAGCAGGGCAGCTGCTGAGCTCTCAGTACAGAGCCTGTTGAAGAAAACCCAACCTGGTTGCGTGGTACAAAGCTGAAATGGTGGGGGTGGGCCTGGCTGTAATTGGGGTCTCAGCGATGGCCTTTGTCACAAAACAGCTCAAGAGCCCCATAGTCCTGAAGCTCCACCTTGAACCTGCGTACTGCAGTGTTGTTTGGGATGGAATGGGCTAAGTGCTGCTACGTGCTGTGGCTCTTGCTCTGTAACCCAGCTCTGTTGTTGCTTCCCTTCCAGATTGACCCAGTGCTGGGCACGGTGGGCTTTGGTTCTGGCCTGCATGGCTGGGCCTTCACTCTGAAGCAGTTTGCTGAAATGTATGTTGCAAAGTTTGCTGCCAAGGGGGATGCCCAGCTGAACCCATCCGAGCGTGCCAAGAAGGTTGAAGACATGATGAAGAAACTTTGGGGAGACAGGTGAGGAGTGATCTAGTTCTGGATCCACGTGGCTACAGCCTGACACTGGGGGAGATAGGGAGGGAGGATAATGCTGTGCCTGCTTAGAGCCCTGGCTCAGTCACTTGGTGTGTGTGCTAGCAAAAGAGCTGTTACTCAGGAGTAGGAAACTCTGATAATGGGGAGGGGATGGTGACTGGCAACATGAGTTCTATGTTACTCTAAAAACCTGGTAGCGAGGGGAAAAGTATGAAGATGGTTCTTAGCAGCTCTTTCCTCTGGCCTGAGCAGCCAGAACAAGCCACATTTCTGTAGCTGGGCTCTGCATTGATACTTGTCTGGCTTGATTCTTTCTCTAGATATTTTGATCCTGCTACTGGCAAGTTCAGTAAATCTGCTACCAGCCCAGATGGAAAGAAACTGCCCAGGACCTTCTGCCAGCTCATCCTTGACCCCATCTTCAAGGTGAGTTCCTCAGTGTTCAGCCCAGGCTGGGGCTGTGCATGATGATGGAAAATTTCTTCACTTTGACCTGACTTGTCTGCTTGAAGAAATTGAAACCTCTGACACATCTTGTTACTCCATGTGGGGCAGGGAAATGGGTGGTAGGTGTTGTGCAGGCAGGTCTGTGCCCCTGGGTGGGTTCAGCTGGGTGATGAGCAAGGACAGAAATTCTCTTTAGAGACACAGTGCTGCTTCAAACTGGGTCACAGGCAGCATTCATGACTGCTGCTGCTGTTCCAGGTTTTCAGTGCAATCATGAACTTCAAGAAGGAGGAGGCAGCTAAACTGATTGAGAAGCTGGACATCAAGCTTGACAGTGAAGATAAAGACAAAGAGGGCAAACCCCTGCTGAAGGTGAGACTAGTCTGGATCCTCTGTGGGGAGGAGACGAGCAGTTGTGCTGTTCCAACTGTGTCAACTTACTAAGCAGCTCTAAACCCTGCTTGGGTCGGGAGGTGCTGTTGGAGGTGGGGAAGCAGGGGAAGGTGAACTGCAGGTTGTGAACAGCCTGACCAGGTCTTGCTCCTCTGATCTCTGCTCAGGCCGTGATGAGGCGGTGGCTGCCTGCTGGAGATGCCCTGCTGCAGATGATCACCATTCACCTGCCTTCTCCTGTCACAGCCCAGAAGTACCGCTGTGAGCTGCTCTACGAGGGACCCCCTGATGATGAGGCTGCCATAGGTAGGACAAGCTGCTGCTTTGCTGCCAGGTGTCTCTTCACATAAGTGCTCAGTGCTCCAGCACCCCTGTGGCCATCTCATTCTCCAAGCACACAGCTCAGTAGCTACTGGAATTCCTGAGCTGTATGCATCAAACATACTTAACTAGCTCACAGATTTACTCTGGAGGGCTGAGCTAGCTGACTGCAGAGTAAATAGGGTATATGCCAAAGGCTCAGGCTGAGCCTTGTATTAATATAAAATCTCTCTTGGTGATGTAATGGCTTTAAACTGACAGGGGAGATTGAGATGAGATCTTGGGCAGAAGCTCTTCCCTGTGAGGGTGCTGAGGCGCTGGCACAGGGTGCCCAGAGAAGCTGTGGCTGCCCCATCCCTGGCAGTGTTCAAGGCCAGGTTGGACACAGGGGCTTGGAGCAACCTGCTCTAGTGGAAGGTGTCCCTGCCCGTGACAGGGGTTGGAACTGGATGAACTTTAAGGTCCCTTCAACCCAAACCATTTAGTGAGATCTTTCTCTCTGCTTGGGCTGTCCAGAAGTCAGCAGTCTGGGATAATAGTGGGTGCAGGTCTCGTATTGAGACGTGGGGTGGGCGGGGGCGGGTACAGGGGATGTGTGTCAGATACTAGACATAATACTGAACCAGGCTGATCTCTTCTCTTCCTCCCAGGTATTAAGAACTGTGACCCCAAAGGCCCCCTGATGATGTATATCTCTAAAATGGTGCCAACCTCTGACAAGGGACGTTTCTATGCTTTTGGACGTGTCTTCTCTGGTCTCGTCTCAACTGGCTTGAAAGTCAGAATCATGGGACCAAACTACACACCTGGCAAGAAGGAGGATCTGTACCTGAAGCCAATTCAAAGGTCAGTCCTGGCTGGGTTGTGCTTGGTGGTTCAGATTTGTGGTTTGGTGCTGTTTCGGGTCTTCTCTTGTCTCTGAGGTGCTTGGCCCTGGTTTCAGGTATGATGCTGGGCTCCAGGATCCTGCCTGGTGGGACCTCCCCTGTCAGACTTCATTAAAACAATCTTTTCTCTCACCAGGACCATTCTCATGATGGGCCGTTACGTTGAACCCATCGAGGACGTGCCTTGTGGAAACATTGTTGGTCTGGTTGGTGTTGACCAGTTCCTTGTGAAGACTGGAACCATCACCACTTTTGAGCATGCTCACAACATGAGAGTGATGAAGTTCAGTGTCAGCCCTGTTGTGCGTGTGGCTGTGGAGGCCAAGAACCCAGCTGACCTGCCCAAGCTGGTGGAGGGACTGAAGCGTCTGGCCAAGTCTGACCCTATGGTGCAGGTGAATGTCCAGAATGGTTTTGGGGCCAGGAGAAATCCTGGTGCTGCTGGCACAGGAGGCTTTGCCTTCAGTGGTGATCGTGCTGGTGGAGAAGCCTTGAATGGAGCATTGGTCTCAGCCCACTAGAGCGGGAGGGAATGCTGCACCCCACCTTGAGGTGGGACCAAATCATCTCCAGGTCAGCAGAAAGAACATCTAAAAGCAAATCTGAGAGTCAAAAATTGGAGATAATCACTAATGTTTTAGGTGCAAGAGCTTTTGTTGCATTGCAGCCAGAAGCTTCACCTGCTGTATTAATGGTCTTTTCAGTGCATCATCGAGGAGTCTGGGGAGCACATCATTGCTGGCGCAGGGGAGCTGCACTTGGAGATCTGCCTGAAGGACCTGGAGGAGGACCATGCCTGCATCCCCATCAAGGTAGAGGGGCTGCGGTGGGCAGAGCCCTTGGTGAGCTGCAGTCTGGTTGGTGGCTCACTGCTCTTCCCTGCTCTCTGTCACTGCAGAAATCAGATCCTGTTGTGTCGTACCGGGAGACAGTCAGTGAGGAATCCAACGTGATGTGCCTTTCCAAGTCCCCCAACAAGCACAACAGGCTCTACATGAAGGCCCGGCCCTTCCCTGATGGCCTGGCTGAGGACATCGACAAGGGGGAGGTCTCTGCCCGCCAGGAGCTGAAGCAACGAGCTCGTTACCTGGCTGAGAAGTATGAGTGGGATGTCACCGAGGCCAGGAAGATCTGGTGCTTTGGTCCTGATGGCACTGGCCCCAACATCCTGACTGACATCACCAAGGGGGTCCAGTACCTGAATGAGATCAAGGACAGCGTGGTGGCCGGCTTCCAGTGGGCAACAAAGGAGGTGAGGGAAAGTGATCACACACAGGGCAACGTATGTGTAATTCAGAAATACCTTTTAGGATAAATGGAACAGGGTGGCTGGGTTGAAGGTCACTTGAGACACACACGGTCTCCAGACAAAAAGCTTTCTCCCAGCACTGTGGAGAAATTCCATCACAACAGCATGTACTTCATATCTGAAAGAGCTTTTCAGAACAAAGTGGAGCAGCAGGGACAAAAGCTGCTGAGATGAACGACAGAGCTGGCATCCAGAGGCAATGGGTGGTCTGGGAGCCTCTGCTGAGATCTGGCCTCCCTTACCAGTTACTTTTTGAGGACTAGGCAAGAGATTACTCTGAAATCAGTTGGCAGTAGACTGGGAACAGCAACAGGAGCAGTTTTTTTCCTGTTTACTTCTCAAGTTAGTTTTGGTCTGAAGAAGGAGGTACCATGCCAACAAATTGGGGTTTTTCCCATGTATCTGAAAATATACTTTTCCTGGCCAAATAGTTGGGCTGCAGCATCATAAATGCATGTTGGTGCTCCTGCTGCCAACATGAACCATGGAGATGAGGGATGATGTGCTGATGGGAATGGTTCTGGTGCTTGAAGGCTTCTCTAAGGGGCTGTGGCAGTGCCTCAGGGGCAGGTAGAGCTGGTTTGGAGCTCCTGGGTGAGGAAGACCACTTTACAAGTGGCTCTGTGACACTTCCTGCCCTTAAAGCTGCTTCCAGGGAATGTCCATAAGCCGAGGGCCCGGAGCATGCTGGTTGGGAGCACAGCTGTCCCCAGCATGGTGGTGTTTCAGCCCTTGCTCTGCTTTTCCAGGGTGTCCTGTGTGAGGAGAACATGCGTGGTGTGCGTTTCGATGTGCATGATGTCACCCTGCACGCCGATGCCATCCACCGTGGGGGTGGGCAGATCATTCCCACTGCCAGGAGGTGCCTGTATGCCTGTGTGCTCACTGCGCAGCCCCGGCTGATGGAGCCCATCTACCTTGTGGAAATCCAGGTGAGGAACATGCCGTCAGCCAGAAGATCCTGGAGAAGGATGTGTCAGTGGGTGGCTTGTGGTCCTGACCCCTCTCTCTCTTGCAGTGCCCGGAGCAGGTGGTTGGTGGCATCTATGGAGTGCTGAACAGGAAGCGTGGCCACGTGTTTGAGGAGACCCAAGTGGCTGGCACCCCCATGTTTGTGGTCAAGGCCTACCTGCCTGTCAATGAGTCTTTTGGTGAGTGCTGCTCCTGGGAGCTCAGTCCTAACCTGGGGTGGGGGGATCCTTCATGTTGCTGTCTGACCACAGCCATCGTTGAATCATTTCAATTGGAAAACACCTTTAAGATCATCAAGTCCAGCTGTTAATGTAGCACTGCTGAGTTCATCACTAAACTGTGTCCCTGAGCACCACATCTACACATCTCTTAAATCACTCCAGGGATGGTGCCTCCATTGTGCAGCAGCTGGAGAAAGTCCAAAGAGGCCACAGAGCTGTGACGGCTGGAGCAGCTCTGCTCTGGAGCCAGGCTGAGAGAGCTGGATTGGACGGCCTGGAGAAGGCTCCTTAAGGGGAGACCTTAGAGCAGCTCCAGTGCCTAAAGGGGCTCCAGGAAACCTGGAGAGGGGCTTTGGATGAGGGCGTGTAGGGCCAGGACAAGGGGAATGGCTTTAACCTGCCAGAGGGGAGATTGAGATGAGCTCTGAGGCAGAAGCTCTTGCCTGTGAGGTGGCTGAGGTGCTGGCAGAGGGTACCCAGAGGAGCTGTGGCTGCCCCATCCCTGGCAGTGTTCAAGGCCAGGTTGGAACTGCAGAATGCTGGAATCCCAGGTTGGAAGGGACCTTCAAGGATCACCTGGTCTGACCTTTCTTGGCCCAGCATGACCTACATTGGGTGGCCCAGCACCCTGTCCAGTCAAATCATTTTTCCCATTGTGAACAATTTTCTTCTTGTGTCCAACTGGAATCTCTGCAGGAGTAACTTGTGCCCATCACTCCTCACAGAGAAGAGGGAGCCTCCATCTTCTTTGTAGCCACCCTTTAAGTACTGGAACATGATGATAAGGTCTCCCTGGAGAGACCTTTCTCCAGCTGAACAAGCCCAGCTCTCTCAGCCTGTCCCTCACATGGCTGCCCTGTCTTTCTATCATCATTTTGGCCCTTCTCCTGACCCTCTCCACATCTTGCTTGTAGAGCATGGACCAAAACTGAACACAGGTTATACAGAAAAGTTGAAGGCTGGATGGGGCATGGAGCAACCTGCTCTAGTGGAAGGTGTCCCTGCCCATGGATGAGCTTTAAGGTCCCTTCCACTCCAAACCATTCCATCCCCACCTGAGGCGTTGAGCCCATCTCCTCCAGCCTTTCTCTGGGGTGTCTTGTTGGCGTCTCTGTGTGTGTCCCCTCCCGGGGGGTGCACGTTCTCACCCTGTGTCCTCTCCCTGCAGGTTTCACAGCCGATCTCCGGTCCAACACTGGGGGCCAGGCCTTCCCCCAGTGCGTCTTTGACCACTGGCAGATCCTCCCCGGGGACCCTTTTGACAGCCCCCAGCCGCCCCAGCCAAGTGGTGGCTGAGACCCGCAAGCGCAAGGGTCTGAAGGAAGGAATTCCAGCGCTGGATAACTTCCTTGATAAGCTCTAATAAAGCTCCTTGGACTCCAGGAACAGGGAAGCTGGGGAATTAATGAATTAGCAAAGGGGTCAAATGCTCGTCACCGCCATCTCTTTGCATTAATGAATGGGTTTCATAATGATTGTGAGACTTGAAATGAGGAGGAAAAGGATAAAAAACAGCCTTATAGGTTTCGGTGTTGCACATGCCTCATCTCCGCCATTGGAACTAAACCATTTCCACTCGGATTTGCCCAATTCTGTATTTATTTGACTCAAAAAAGATTAAAAAGCTGGTTTTGGGGGGTAGGGAGTGTGAATCCATGTAAAATGG